>NC_048407.1:30614515-30634220 GCF_013103735.1 Etheostoma cragini
AAGGTTGAACTGGGCATCCTATCATGATAAATCACTGGTTAATGAGGAGTCTATTGTGTCCTCACACATTGTGTGCCCCTCCTCTCCTCCTCACCCCATCGCCTCCTCCTTCTCCTCCTCCTCCTCCTCCCTGTGTCCCTTAGACCGCTACCTTTGGGTTGTTAAGCTGACACAGATAATGAACTGGCCGCTTTGAACTGTCCTCACAATATTGACTGGTTGCACACAGCAGATGTCTCCTTGGCAGAAAGCAACTGGTAAAAGCACATTAGGTTAACAAAGAGAGCTTTGCTTTGCAGGGGTGGGGACTGGAGAGGAGGTGGCAGAGGGGCCTGTGTGGGTGTGTTGCGGGGCGGTGGGGGGGACAGAGGGATGGGGGAGCAGGGGGCAAGCATCAGAGTTGACAGATCTGGAGGATTATATCAAAACAACACATTTGTCGATTATACGACGAAGAGAAGAGGCGACAAAGAGGGGACATGTTTTGAAGGAGAATATCTTCACAGGGTTGCATCAACTTATGGATGTGCTTTGCATGATAATCCTTTTTTAAACTTGTACTAAACAGTTCATGTTCAAGTGTAAACCGTAACAAAAAACAAGTACTCTTAAGCACTAAAACAAAATCTGGCAACAATTGCGGTAACAGCAGCTAGTGTGCTTTAGCTCTTTAAGTAAGTGCTATCCCTGCAGTGTACATTTCCTCCATATGTATTTTCAGTGTAATTTTTCCAGGCAGCCATTGGTTTTCAGTAATTTCTGCATGGGAAATATATTTGAAGACTCTTAAAACAACATGTAGTCTGTCATGGTGAAATCTGGGTTCATTTTTGTTAAAGTTACATTATCACTGAGTGGTAATGGAGTTCACGTGTATTTCATTTGAAAACTCTTCACCGCTCATTTGTAACAGTGATTTCATTTTGAATGGAATTTATGCAGACATAAGTGTTTTTAATAGTTTTGTTATTAATTTTCATGTCTTTGTGTATACATAAACGGATGTCTAGAACAGTTAAGTTATGGTTAGTACAACACGCAAACCCACTGGTATGGTCCTTTTGAATATAACACTCTGATTCGCAGTGTGGCACAGATGAGTTCATTCATTTTGTCATTTAGATAACAAAATGATTAACTTCATTTTCAGTCTCCGTCTCGTTATTGTTGTTCGGTGAATGCAGCGCGGCCTGCGAGCCGACTGGTTTCTTTCTGGCAGTGGGATGGGTGTCTAATGGGTCAATAATAAGCCGTGACTAACCGTCTCCCTGAGGAGCAGCTTGGCCAGACACACACTCACAGAAAGCAGCAGAAAGGTATGAGCCACCAACACTGATTACCATATAATTGCAGCCATTGTATTTGACATGGAGAATTAGTAGCCCGCTAGGTGGCTAACTGGCCTTTTATTCAGCTTTGGACTGGACAAAAAAACACACCCACACACAGACAGACATACACAACTCATGTTGGATGGAATATGCCTATATGTACACACAAGTATTTGTGTTGTAACCAGCATGGAAACCTCAAATTTCTCAATTTCAAATTTGTAACGTTTCAGGAACAAAGATTAAAAGCTTTCGATCATAGGTTTATAAATCCCAAAAGATGAGAATCTTTCAGCTGCTAGAGGTACATGTATTTCCTCAATGAACTGGATGTTTAAGGTTTTCACATGTAAATAATGAATAGGATTTAGATAATTCAAGTTAAATATTCAGTTACGGGAAATCTGCATTGAAGATATAATTGGAAATGAATACTTCTCAACTATTTCAAAGATTAACCTCCAGCCTTGTCACCTCTCCCACACCTGTTTCTGTCGAGCCACCACATGGAATCAAACTAGAAATGCAGATAAACATCTTTCTTGTTTCAGCGGCTACGTTGTAACCATTCGAGTTCAAGGATCAGTGTTCAAGCACACTGGATAATCTGCTATGGCCTATTCAAATTCCTCCTTTCCACTTTGAAAATTACACACGCCGCCAGTTGTTAAGTTGTGAGCTTTTCCCACAAGGAACCACGTCCTCAGACACGGAACAATTTGATTTGGTTTCTGGCATATGAGTCAAGAGGGTTAACAAGACCCGCCACCATGGAGTCCCTTCACACCACGTGTGGCTAAACGATCACTTCCCTGCATGCCTCACATCGCAACAAATCTCTTTTCATGATCACTCTTCACTCTTTTCTCTTTCCTGCCTGACTGGGTCTTTTTGAACTAAGAGGGAGAGGAGAGAGAATTTCATTCCCTCTTAAAGGTTTTGTGTGAGGACGGTTGAGTGAGCGTCCATTATAGAAAAGGCCCAGACCACCACTGGATGACCCTGCTAGGAGTGACAAAACCCAATTGGTCACAGCCGCCAGCGACTAATGGGCCAGTGAGGAATAGCCCTGGGTGGGTAATGACTGTATTCTCTGCCTTTCTCTGTACGCCCTTCTGGTGCCCTCGTACACCCCACCTTACCCCAGCAGCCACCAGCCCCGTACCCAAGCACCCAACCCTGGCCTATACTCTACAAGCATCATATACACTGACACACACATCTCCACAATGTTATTGGTCACAGTGTCTGTCTGTGTGGTGCACTTGGCAGCAGATGCTGCAGACAGATCAGTCAGAGGGAATCAGAGGAGCATATGTTTGGATGAGTCATGGTGCTCCTGCCTTTCCCACACAGTGGAGCTCGACGGAGAGTCTCTGTCTGATTTGGAGATTTGGATTTTTGGTACATTCAGTCTGTGAAATAAATGGGTTCATTTATTGCATGAAGGGCAAAGAGTTGTTGACCAGTGGTGTCAAAAATTCAATCTTATAATTTGTTTTCAACGAGGCTGCTGTACCGATGCCAATAAGTCTCTATACCTGAGGGACAAAATTGGATATTCCATCAGGGCCTTCTAAAAAGACTGCTCTGAAAATGACTGCCTTAATCTGCTTTCTCTAATTTAGGTGATTTAAACTACTTGCTTCTAGACCTGGGAGGTATCCTGGCTACGGTGTAAAAAACAACAAAAACTAATGACATATCTGTGAAGGGACACTTCAGTCTGGGACTGCAACTCACAATAATTTTCATTTTCAATTACTCTGTTGATTATTTTCTTGTTTAATAGATTAGCTGTTTGGTCTATAAAATATCAGAAATTGTGAAAAAAGCCAAGCGGTGTTTTCCAAAGCCCAATATGACGTCCTAAAAATGTCTTGTTTTAGAAAATATTCACATTAAAGAAGATGGAATCAGAGGACTTTGACTTTTTTTTGCAACAAATCAATTATCAAAATAGGTTGCAATGAAAATCGATGAAAAATGCAGCTCTACTCCAGTCCGCTCGCTTCATAAAGCGCAAAACTTTATCCAGTTCTTAGGATACCAGACAAAACAGTCAAGCAGCTGCAGGTGTGTGTGTGTGTTGGTCCGCTGCCACAGATAGAGGTGAGAGGATGAAATACAACAACAGAGTCCAGTTTAACTCATCAGAAACGAAGACACTGCACAGCATTTAAACTAGAATGAGGCAGGCGTGTACACAAAGGAAAGTTATCACAGTAACATTTCCCCAACTTTTTCCAAATGTTTTTGTTGCCTTACATTAACTATACCTCAAAAAGGCCATGTTTCCCTTTATTAGTCAGACTGTTCCTTTTATTTCCATTTTGTTATGTAGCATGTTGTTAACGCTGGTAAATGTCTGGAAATTAGGAGCCTGGAATTTATTTGTCCTTCCATGTTGGCAACTTCAAAGTGTTTAAATGAGGTATTTTTATGATTGCCATTGAGCTTCTAATGACAATAGTTAGCGATTCCTTTAACAGTTGACAATTGATCGATTTATCTTTTGTGCTCTATTTCAGTCCACTCCACAATTCTTAGTAATTGTAGCTTCTATAGAGCATTTAAATGTAGATACTGTCATTGATGATAAAGTTCCATCACTTTATCATCAATGACCGTGTCTGCATTGGGCAGCCTAGATTTTGAGTTTTTTAAATTTTCATGTATTTGAGAAAGTGTAACCATTTCTGAATTTCTTTTTTAAACGCTGAAAACAAGGACATTTTTGAAATTTCTGAAAAGAATTTTAGTAATCTATCAAATCATATGGTGCAGTATTTACCATAGGCATCTCATGAAATTCTCCAAATCAAATCATGCCTTTTACGTTTTGATTTAATGGCCAGTTCCACTGCATTTCTCAATGTACAAACTTTCCAACATGTATCTGATGTACAAGAAGCGGTAAATTGAATTGAGTGAATCTAATTGTGATTCAGAGATTTTGATAACGTTACCACTCAAGTTGAAAGCTGAGATAGCTTACTTCTACAAAAGGAAAATCTACTAACAGATAGTAAAACATTAAAAAAAAAAATGACAAAGGGGAAACCGCTCCAGTGATGTCTTACAAAACAAAGTAAAAAAAATATTCTAAAAAAGTTGCTTGCTATTTGTGATGTTTAATTTTTTTTAAATTGGCCACAATGTTACAAAGTCACACTTTGATCAACATCTTTGCATCACTTTCTTTAATCAACATTTAAATATAAGTATCGGATCAGACTCGGTATCAGAAAAACAAACCAAAATTAAAGGAACTGGAACGGGTCGGGGGCCAAAAGGATTTGATGCCGCCATCCGTAGTTGAAAATATGAAAGTTTAATGAGTGATATGTTGGGGTTGGAAGAGATAGCCACTTGTTTGTGAAAGTGAAATTGACAATAAGGCAGTACGGAAGGGGATGCTGGGTGGCAGCAGATAGGAGGGGTTGATGGAGAAGAGAGAAGGAGGGGGCGGTGGGGGTGGTGGGCAGGTCACACTGGCTCTATTCAGGCCCTAAGACAACACCACACAGAATGATAGACTCCTCATGATTGTTTGTCCCTCATGGGCCATTCTCCCTCCTGTCTCCCTCAATGGCACCCTTAGCCGCACATGAGAGGCTCCCACAGGTACCAGAGAGAGCGAGCAAGAGAGAGAGAGAGAGAGTGTGTGTGTGTGTGTGGTGTGGAGCGGGGTGGTGGAGGTGGGGTTGTATTTTAGAGATAAAGCCTCCTAGTCCTATGGTTGATTGCTCCACTATAGAGACTCACTCAGTGGCTCTCAAAGGCTCCCTCAGACACCAGTGAATAAACTCTTACTCTTACCCTTCCATACATCACCCTCCACCCTCCTCCTCTGGCAGATCCACCCCCTCCACTCTCACTTTGAATTTTCTGGGGATTTGACCACAACCCCTCAAACTCTCCTCCCCACCCCAAAAGTCTCCACACTTCTCCTGAAAAAAAGAAAAAAATGTCTTTGCCTTTCTCTGAACCTTTTCAAGCTTACGTTCAACGTTCATGACTCACAAAATGGACAGTCAACATTTCCATATTGACCATTGTATGCACAACGCTGCTATTTGGATATTCATGACACATTGAAACACCATTAGGATTAATTTATCTCTGAATACTTTATTAAAATTGTACAGGAACTTTGCACGTCAAAATCAATAATCTCACATTAGAAATTACGTATAAATAGCGGCATATTGTTAAGTTTGTTTTGCTTCATCTGTTCATATTTCTTTAGTATTATTTACTGGCTTCTGATACAGAATCACACATAACATATATCACACTCCTTAAACGCCTTCAAAGTTTGACAGCTTGCTAAGATAAGCAGTGGCAGGAAACAGAAGTGCTGTACTCTGTCAGTCGTCTTCCTTCCTGTCAACACATAAAAGAGACAGACGCTGAAATGGCAAGCTAACCATTAGCCTGCTCCTCTAAAGACCCTAGTTAGCACTGTCGTGGCTCCTGTCAGCAGTTTCCTGACTGCAGGCAGAATCCATCTAGCATTTGCTGACACAACAGGATGAGCGGACTAATTCATCCTAACCGATCAGAGGATACATTTACCAAGTTACCAAGTACTCTGTTCAGGTGTACCGGTTTCTTTACTTTACATTTTGGGAAATAGTCTACTTATCCTCCATTTCAGAAGACAATATTGAACCTTTAAGCGATGACTTTAGTTGGTAATTAGAACCTTTTTACACGACAATGCTTGTGGTTAAAACAACAAAATATTTTATCAGATGTGCCCTTCGTTTAGACGGCAACTGCGTTTCCGGGGCTTAACAACGCAAAAAAATGAAACCGGCCTCCAGAGAGACCTTTTTTGGGATCAAACTGTGTGTCATGTGTTTTTTTCAGGTTTAGACACAACTTGGTTAGCTTTGGAACAGGATTATGACTTTAGGTTAAAATTACTCTTAAGATTAATTTGCTTTGTTAAAGTTGGGGGACCTTCTTCATGGTTACAGTAGTCTATATCAACGACGTTCCACTTCCGGGATTGCTTCTTGTCACCTTCCACTTTGGACTCTGGTGTATTTCTGAGGATTACGGTTAACTGCTCCTCAGATCTCTGCAGGGTAAATCCAGACAGCTAGCTAGACCATCTGTCCAATCTGAGTGTTGTGTAGCACGACTAAAACAACCTTTGAACGTACACATGCTCCACCAAAACAAGTTCCTTCCTAAAGTAGAGGCACCATTATGCAACTTGGCACTTAGCAATGCATAAGATGATTGTGATTGGTTTAAAGAAATGCCAATAAACCAGAGTATGTTTTTCTCCTATCCCTCCTCCTCAGCGCTGTGGAGGAAGGTCTGGCAATGCAATGAACACATGTCAATGGTTCACTGCTGGTAGGAAACTCTCTCTGGTGTTTTTGTTGACCCCTCTATCCAGCCCATCCTTGTGGTAAAAACATCTACTACTTCCGGCTTACCTCCTGATGCAGAAGAGTCAGAATTCCTACCGGGGCCTTTGTCACTTGAAAGTAAACATTTCGTATGGATTTGCTGGGACAGTACATGCTGTCGATTTTCATGGGAGGAAAGTCTCATCTTTACTAGAGAAATGCCCAAATCCTTTAACTGATCTAAGAGCAGAAAAATCCCCAAATTGGAGCTGTGAAGGGTGTTTTTTTACATAGGGCGGGGACTTTTATTTTCTTAACACTCGTGTTTTTAAAATGTACTTTGAAATGCAGCACTGCTAGTTGTGATAGAATATTTTTTCATAGTGGTGTTCACATCTTTCACTACTGCAACTGATTGAAGTACAAAACAGCTTTGAGGAGTAACAAAGAAATTAAAAAAGAGAAAATGAAAGTTATTAAACTCTTGATTGATGCATTTTGCAGAAGAAAACAGAGAAAAGAGCCCAAAGGATATTTTGAATGCAGCTCAGTTCCAATGTGGTCTTTTTTCAACAGTGTAAAACTGTGCAGTGAAGATGAACAGAGAGTCAATTTGTCCTCAAAGACCTGGGCGGTGAGGCTTTCCACACAGCGATTTGATTGACACTGTCTGTCCCTGCCAATGAACTCAACTCTCTTATTCTTCTTTAACTGTCCTCTCGCTCCCAGGTCACGTATGAGGGAAATTTATAACAAAGTTGCACAGCAAGGGCGATCTCTAGCTCACCCAGTAGAGTATTCTTCACATGTAGGCTGAGTCCTTGGCAGCGGCACGGGTTCGAATCCGATCTGCGACCCTTTGCTGCGTGTCATCCTCTCTCTCATTGGCCCACTTTTCCGCAATAACAAGAACTGAACAAAATGTTGACCTTCTTTTTTTAAAGATTCACTATTAACACCATGAAAAGTTTGATTTCAAAACTGCCAAAGGCAGGAAAACTGGATGTTTGTGGTGAAAGTGCAGACTGGAAAATAATGTAAAGACCAAAGGAATTAGCATTTAAAAAAAGTTATTCATTCATTTTTATTTGTTTGACTGACAATTAGCCTTTCTCTTTTCCAACAGCAACACTATACATACTCACATTTCCATTCTTAAACCCCTGACTTCCCAGTCACTGTCATACATTTACATGTTCTAACCTTTATATGTAAAGCTAAGAGGCTAGAAGAGCTGAATGTTGCCTCCTTATGGTGCAGCCTGGTTTGAGCCATTCAAATTCAGCCTCAGTGCGGAGGTGCAGGGCTTTGCATATTCCTCAGTCCTCTGGGACCCCAGCGCAGGCAGGCCTACCTTTGTCTGCACCTCAGCCTGTAGACCTCGGGGAGCTCTTTGCTCTGATCAGGCCTCCGTTTAAACAAGTGAAACAAAAACAGCATTTAAACCAACCAGGTTCCCTTCCCGTTAGAGATTTATTTGCAAGCTGTTGCCCTTCTGCTCCTGGTCTGATGGTAAATTCTAATTCCTCAGGTCTTTACATTATTTTCCAATCTGCACTCACCACAAACATCCAGTTTACCTGCCTATGGCAATTTTGAAATAAAACTGTGTATGGTGTAATTGGGAATCTTTTAAATGGAAAGTAAAGGTTTTGTTCAGTTCTTTTAATTGAGGGAAAGTGGGCCAACTGATTACTTGTCTTTTTTTCTCCATCTGTTACTTTCTTTTTAATGACACATTCGGGCACTTCAAAATCTTCTTCCACAATAGATCTAATATATAGGCTACCCTCCAGCCCTCTCCCTCACCTCTGTTTCAATCGGCCCATACACTCGTGAGGAACTATGGGTAAATTAAGTCTGCTTAGAAACGGAGAAGTGACTTAATTAAAACTTCATCCTCTCTCTCCAAATCCCCCTCTTCACTTTATCCTACTCTTCTCATCTTCTTCCCTCCGCCGCAGACGCATCTCGTCCAGCAGACAGAAGGGAGACATCGTTGACTTGCACTCCAAGGTCTTCACTTGTTTGCTGGCCTCAATAGAAACTCCCCGTTAGATACAATGATCTCGCAAATTAAAGGAATGACTGTCCAAATTAAATCAAGCAAGGCAGCCCCATGCAGGCAGCCCCCCCCAACCCCCCTCCTCCTTCCAGCCCTTCAGTTTTTCTCATAAGCAAGAGGTGAGCCGAGAGACTGAATGGAGGTTTTCTTCCAAGTCCTCCTTGAGATGCTACTTCTTGCTAATTAACTGGTGCTCTTTGTCATCCCCTCTGTGAGTAATGAAGGACCTCAGGGAGACTGAAAAGAGCTTTCTCAACTGGCAACCCTTGCCAACTGTCTCTTGCTCTCATGCACTCGCCATTCTACTCTCTTTGTCAGATGTTGCAATAGCGGATTAATTGATGGCGCTTCTATTAATTACGTTTTTTTGCGTGCCATTGATGCCATCGTTGCTAGCTTATGAATTTTGGGGTGGGAAACGGCCGAATGTGATCGCCATTTTAGTGCTTGCCGGTCATTAAAAATTAATTTTCACATGAAAGAGGAGTGAAAACATGAACTTGAAAGTGTCTGCGTGTGCGTGTGTGTGCGTGTGTGTGTGTAGTCTCTTTGCATGTGAATGCAACCATGATCCCTTGACTCAGCACACAACCTAGCACGGCCTGTTCTCCCTAATCCTTGAAACATCGTCCCAGTTCAATGCATGATGTAAAATTGGAACATATGTGGCATTATTCTGTAACTTTTTCATTATACCGTGATCGCCTGTCTGTAATCTCATCCCCAGCCTCCTTTCACAGACCATTCATCACCAGGGATCCCATGTAACAGTCATTGCAAATAATGTCTTTTTCCAGGCACACATTTCAGTTTCTCAGATTGCATGAATGATCAGTGCACATTTGCTTCAAGGAAATGCATGTGTCTGCCTCTAACAACAAATGGTAGCAATAATTTCCCATCCATCTGCAGGGATCTTGGAGATTGTCGGAGATCTTGCCATGCTGCACTGTTTGGACACACGTCATAAATATAATAGGGTTGGACTCCCAGACTGTGGCACTGAGATTTGATCAATTAGTCTCTGCTTGTCCCACTGTATCTTCCTCAGAGAAAAGACTGTAAAGATCTTTCAAACCGTAGACACAAAGGCAAGACGATGGGAAAACATTCAAGGAGAATCCATTGCCATGGATAATAGCTGGAATCCAACTGTCCCGTGAAAACTAGAAAGTAAAAAACTTGAACCAAAAACTCTGTCTGTGTGTGTGGCAGGGCCAAAAAAATAGATCAGACTCCAGGTTTTCACATCTGTCATATTACCAAAACAGAAGGCAAGTTGTAAAAGCAGATTGAGCTCATTCCATCCTTAATCTGGCTCATATTTTACTAAATGAAAGGATGACGTCTCTTCTCGAGGCCTTTCCTCAAGTGATTTTCTGAAGCCAAGTGAAAGTTTCAAATTCTTGCTCTGCGGCTTGATGTCTTTGGAGTGGACTCTCTCTCCAGCCTTTGTGCTCTCCTTGACCCTAGTGTCTTATCATTTGGCCCTGCAGAGCAGAGGTCACCCTGCAATAAGTGACCCTTCCCCCTGCCTGCTCCATTCGGCTTTTGTACAAGTACAAGAGGTCTCTAGGAAGACTCTCCAGCTAAAAATAATATACAAAGTAGTCTAATATAAACCCCAATGCAGCTTTGAACAACCGAGAATGGAAGACGAATGAAAAAGTTGGAAGTATATTAAGATTTACAGACATTAACAGTCTACTATAAAGTTTCTAATTTTTAAATTTTTTTTTAATAGATATGCCTTTTCTTCCATGTTGTTTCTGGTGGACTGGCTTAACCCCACATCCTGGTCACGAGTTTGTCATGAGAGGCCAATGGCAGTCATGGTGCCTCTGTTTGCTCGGCTGACAGCTAGGGAGAACATACATGAAAGTAGTCCTGCGTCTCACTGTGTCTCTGATCTCAATAAACTGTGTCATTTCTCGCTCATTAATCTGAGACGGCACTGAGCTCAACATGGCCGCTAAATCTAAGGAGAGTGGAGGCGTGAAGCAGAAGAAAGGGGGAAATGGACTGCAGGAGATGCTGAAAGGGACAGATGAATGATGGTTTGGAGAACTGACAAGCAGAAAAGGGGCGTTAAAGACCTGGTGGCGCGTAGGTCACCTCACCTAGGGCTTATTAAATCCCCCATAATGCAATGATGGGATCAATTACAGGCCACAGTGGGACTGAGAACCAGCACAGGCCAATGCCTCCAAATGGCTGTATGTGACTTTGAGGTGCAGGACTTTGACTGCTCCAGGAATCAGACCTGGGGGGTCTGCTGTGTGGAAAGTCAGCCGCTTCACATTGCTGCTGTGTGTATGACCAAAGACCCCGAGCATCGTGATGGTCATCATGCCTCAAAGAATATCAACGGGGTAAATTGACCGGCTGACAGTCCACATCCGGGTTGAAGAGAACTGCAGTGGCCCTGATGGCTTCAGCAAAACACCTCACACTCGGGTGTTTCGAACCATGTGGCGGCTGTCACGGCTTCATATTACTGCATGACAAACGTAGACTATTAGATTAGAAAATGCAGTCCAATCAAAACGTATTTGAAACAAATCGTTATGGTGATAATACGCTTAGGCTGTTTTCAATCACGGTTTGTACTTTTACCTACAAAACGTAATGCACTATAATTTGTATATAACCCATGTAATTTTGAGCCTGGACTCGCGGGGCAGCTTTAGCAGGAGGTCAGGCGACATAAGAGCAACAAACAGGAGCAACAAAGTCGGTGGATGAAGGAGGAAGGAGGACGGGTCAAATCCACACCAGACTGTAACCAAGGAGACTGCTGTTTCTGTCCCTTTTGAAAGGAAAAATCAACATTTACTTTTTTTAAACATACTTTTGTTACGTAATTTACGCACTTACCTTATCCCACATTTGTAACTCACGTACAAAATACACTTATTTAAACCACAATCTTTTCCTTAACCTAATCAAGTCATTTTGTTGCCCAGATTGATGATCTAACTCTCAGCTAGCTCTCAGCTAAGGCTGCAACTAAATGCAATTTCACTCTTAATCTATTGATTATGTTTCGTTTAATTGGTTCAGTGTAAGCCCCCAGAGCCTAATGTGACATTTTTAAATTACTTGTTTGCGCCAAACAATAGTCTAAAACTTAAAGGCGCTTCATTTACACTGAGATAACAGAGAGAAGCAACACATCCTGACTGGCTGGAAGGCAGGAACCAGAGCGTTTGGCACTTTTTGCTTGATTAATTACATAAAACAATCCTTTTCTTTCAAGCATAATTTGTCATAGTGTACTAATTATTTAATCACATCCACGCTTGTTTAAACTCACTTTTGTCTCATGTTTGTAACTTTTGGGGGGGTTTTAAGTTTTTAATCTTTCATTTTATTTGCCTTGGCATTGTACTTATTTTTGCTTGCTTATTTTCTGTTGGTGCCTACTGTATTTTAACTAATGTTCATGTGAATCATGTGAAACACTTAAGCACTATATCAAATAAACTTATGATTATTATTATTATATTATTACATTAGTAGTGTACCAATTACATTTTATTTTATACATAATCCTCCGATTTTAGTGGACAAAAAGTAATCAGTTAAGATAAACTTATGTAAAATGTAATATTTGGTGTCATATCATTTGTTGACACTGTATCTTCCCTGATGATGAACACTTGAATTAGATGGATTGAGATGAGACAGTCCAGAACACTGTTGACTGTTATTGGCTTGTTTGTATGTTTGGGATCAGTGTCCTGCCACGTTGATCAAAAATTGGGACACTGTCTATAGAAAGGCTGTAATAGCGGTAATTTGATGTTAACAATCAAATTTAAAAAAGCTGTAACTTAGCACTCTATTGCCATTGTTTCTGTTTCATTTCTAATTTGATGGGCTAATTCAAAATGTGCTTAATAGTTTTTGACTGCACTTCAACATGATAGCTGGCTGAAACAGCACACTAGAATATAGCTTGTGAAAGGATTTCAGCTTTTGGCTTAAAAAGCATCTACTGTACAGTGTGATGTTTTAAAGGGCCTCTCAGTTATTTCCATACAGTCCAAATGCAACAGTATCCTCGGTTGATGTGAAAAAGAACACTGGTTTGAAATACAGCATCAGAAAAATCTCCCACTATCAACTCTCCCTAAAACATTTCAGAGAAAATCCACAGAATCTGAAGATCAGCAGTGTTTTCTTTGGTGATGTTCATTCATTATAACATAACCACTGAACTCTTGCACCCAGCGCTGTTTTTTTATCCCTCCACGTGAAAGAAGATAAGTGAAAAAAGCTAAATGTTCTGTTGTTTTGTTGTTGATCTTCGATTAATCATCAGAGGCCTATAGTGCAAGAACCGTGTCCAGCCTTGTTTATGCAGGGCTCAGCTAGGGCCCTTTCTCCCTCACACACACACACACACACACACACACACACACACACACACACACACACACACACACACACACACACACACACACACACACACACACAGTGGCACATGCAAACACACTTGTGCAGCAGGAGCAGCAATAGCACTGAAAAGATCACTGGTTTCCTCCTGTTATGCAAATGCATCAAAACGCTTGAGTGAGAATTATATATGAATCCAATGAGGCTTTTTCTCTCTTTTAGAAATGCTTAGCCACAAGTACTGAGAGCCCTCAATGGCAAGCGTCCGCTTCACTCCCTGGCCATGCGTATTATTCAGCTTGACGAGACCCAAACTGACATAAGCACCCGGGCTCACTTTCACCCACTGGCAATCCGATTATATGGCCAACACGGCATCAATGCTGCAGGGCCAACAGGCAGTGAAGTCCGTCAAGCATCCCCTCCTCCACCCAAGCCCCTTCTTTCCCCATTCATACCTTCTTCTTCTTAAACTGCTCTGCACAGCTACCCCTCCCACATACATACACACTTCTTCAAGCTTCCAGCCCAACAAACAACAAACCTCCTGGCCAGAGTTGCCAAATAGTTACCAAAATAGTGAAGCAAAACTTAAAATTGCTCCTTTTTTATTAATGTGTCTTTCACGGTGCATGACTAAAACAAGCGGCATTCCTTCATTTCATGATTACACATGGCGCACATAACTTAAAATCCTGCAAACAAGCATTTTATTGCATTTTTTCATCTATTTCAAGCTTGTCCTTGGCGGCTGTGCAGCTTCTGCAGAGCACAAAGACAGTATTAGGCAGCTGCATGTGGTGGCCTTCTGAACTCTGTCTAGTGCCTGTTCGTTCCATAATAATCAGACACTAGAGGCTATATCTATATCAAACAAGTGCTTCAGGTCAGCCTGACTGGGAGAGCCACCACTAATGTCACGACGGGACTCCTAAGCTAAACCGGTGTTGACAACCACACAGCCAGGCCTTCTTTTCCGTGCTGCGCGGTGACGCTTGGTTCCTCAGACGGGGCACCCGTTGAACCAGTGGGTGTTTACATGACGCTGCCCAAAAAGACTGCCAGGTGCTTTTTGGGGGGGAGGGGGTCCACTCTTGCAAATCGCCCCGCATCCGTGAAACTAATGTAGAGATGAGATTAAACTCTCAGAGAGATACATTTGCAATTGATTAACGCTGAGCCTCTGTGACAAATTGTATATACTTTTGTGTGTGTGTGTGTGTGTGTAGGTTGGATAAACAACTACCTACACACCCGATTCTGAGTATTTTTAAGCACCAGATGCCTTTGTCAAAAACCAGAAGAAACAAAAATTAGATTTTGAATAAATTCTAATAACTTCAGGTAGAGAGCATAATGAGCCAGTGGAGGATGTTCCACCTGCCTGCCTGTCCTTTCTAAAATAAGGATTTAGGGGACTACTGTGTTTCCTCTGCACCCCTCTGTTTTGTTTGGTATTAATGAGCAATTAACTTTGCATACAAGGTCACAGACAATGGTATTGGTTGTCAGATTATGCTAATGCCGTTGGCAGTGGCGGCACTGAATGAGGACAGAGAATCCCTGTGAATAGAAAGGGTTGTGGCCTTTCTCCAAGATGGGAAAATGATATGCAAACTGTACCAACATGCACTTTAAGAGGATTAGGACACCACTCGACATCCATACTGACAACTGCTAATAAATGAACAGTGAAAAAGGGGAGGCGAGTGGCCCCGTCTGGACCAGAAAGAGCAATTCTGCTCTGAAACTTTCTTCGGTTGAAAGTGGAACTTGTGCTGTTACAGTTTGGGCACTTAATGAGAATGTAAATGTAAAATGCATGTTCTTCAGTCTTGACTTGAGCCGTTAACGTGGGAGGCAAAGATGGGATCAAAAATGATGACAAAAGCCCAAACGAAAGAATTCCATGTGGGGTTAAGCAGACCAAAGAAAAGAGCCCGGGGTGGCACTAAGAAGTTGAACTCCCATGGCCAAGGAGAGGGAACAGGTGCAGCCAGAGTTCATACAGAGCGCTTTGTGCACTGATATGGCTGCAGTCCATTTGGGGAAGAGGGAGGGGCCCATGTTTAATACAAAGTTAATATCAATTTAATGCTTGTCACTGCTCTTCTGAATCTTTGGGCATTGCTAATTCGCTCAGTGTTGAGCAGGGTTTTTTATGCCAGATGCTCCAGGAACCTTCAGTGCCGCCGGCGAGCTGAGGTGACGCCGAGGCCAAAACACCCCGAGTGGGAGCTACTGTTGAGGTGAAACCCGGTCACGAACTGAATCCGCTGAAATAGATGTTTGGTTAACTTCACGTGGCAAGAGCGAGGATTCAGTCCACGAACTGTGACATCACAAGGCACGATGGACTCAGGCTAATAAAAAATGATGTTGCAATGGTGGCAGAAGAAGAATGGCAGAAGTATTCAGAAACTTTACTTAAGTATAAGCAATTTTACAACGGAAAATGCTTCATTCATATACAGTATCTCCAAGTACAGGTCCTACACTCAAAATTGAACTTCTAGTAAATTATGGGCAATATTTGACATATTGAGAGCAAGATTAAGTAGCCTATATATTGTTGTGAAGAAGGGCTCCTCTGAGCTTCTTTTTAAAGATTGTATTAATATGCTGTACAACCAGCATGTCAGTGTAGCAGGTTGAGGTGGAACTGATTTTGATTACTATATGTATAATTTAATTTATGGCAATGAATCATGTTTATGTAAAATCAGAGTCTGCAGTGCAACAAGTATATCTTTCAAATAAGTATAAAGAAATATAAAAATATCATAAAATTATTAAAGTTAAGTATAACGGTACTAAATTTACACAGAGGCATTAAGGGCCTTTTAAAGTTAACATTTCATGTGTCCATGTCTCAAACTCAGTTATTTACTAATAAGAATTATATAATATTATATATAATATTATAATATCTCTGTACTGCTTTTAGCTAAATTAGCTAATTTTCACTTATAGAGAAAGAGTTTTCATGATATTTGGTGAATGTATTAAAGTTGATTGCATGCTCGTCTTTGGCGAGCAACAGAAAATGGCTAAATCTGTCACGATGGATGTGTTAAGTGAAATAAATTGTTTCATTTAGCGAGCCCTGAGTGAGTTGGATGCAGGCTGAATGGCTGCAGGGCCGAGATGGATGGACTGGTGACCGGTGTCATATATACGAGGCTGCAACCAGTCAGCACAATCTGTTCACTCCCGGTTAAGTGAAAAGATGGGGAGTTCCCTTTTCCTCGGTGCGTCCACGTCACTGATAAATAATGAGGGAATAATAAACAGTTAACCACCTGTCGGACCCGAGGCACAATGGGACGGCCCATAGAGAGCCTTTCATGCATGGGGAACATATTTACTCAGCTCCTTTCACTTAACGAAGCAGAAAGAGACCCAAGACAATGGTTAAGTTCATCTACTTGGTAAACTGGCTTGGCCTGTAGGAAAAAGTAGCTACAACAATATAATATTCAGATATATTGTACAATTATATATATATATATATATATATATATATATATATATATATATATATATAGTGTACAACTATTGTAGTGTTTAAGTGTCATCTAATGGTAATCCCTATATTATATAATAAGTAGTGTAAATAGAGATGAGTAAAGCTCCCTGTAGGCCTGTCTAAGGACACCATGAGAGATAAACCCAAGGAGCTGAACCCTATGGGGATATTAGCCTTTCACAAGTGAACATAAACACAATGAGGTAGTGTCAATATGAATATTATAGAATTTGCCGTCTGGGATCAATAAAGTGTTTCTGAGTCTGATTTCTGATAAAACACTGAAATACCACAATTCATATTCTACGAATACATTTATTAATAAAATTAGGGCTGCAACTAACGATTAGAGTCCTCCTCGATTAATCTGTTGATTGTTTTCTTGACTATTGGATTAGTTGTTTGGTCTATAAAAAATTGTGAAAAATGTCAACATGAGTGTTTCCCAAAGCCTCAAATGTCTTGTTTTGTCCACAACTCTAATATATTAGGTTACTGTCACAGAGGAGAGAAGAAACCAGAAAAATATTCACATTTAAGACGCTGGAATCAGAGATTTTTAAAAAAATGACTTGAACCGATTAATCGATTTTTAAAATAGTTCATTAATTTAATAGCCAACAACTAATTGATTAATCAATTTATCTTGGCAGCTCTAAATACTTAAGCAAAAAGGAAACATTAGACTCAACAAATGCGTACAAATATAGAAATAAGAATTGGTAGTAAACATATATAGTGTTGATGTGGTGATGATGGGCTAGACAATAGTATTAATTATCCCATGTGTAAACTTTACCATGGGTAGTTGAGTCCTAGGGTAATTATGATAAAGTGATGGGACTTTAGTGGGCTCTAACAAGGAGGAGGGGGTGTTGTTGGTGGTAATGTTTTAGAGATGTGCTTTTAATGGCCTTAATTCAGCCGCAGCCAGCTGTTTTTCCTCGGCTTGGTAAAGGAGCGGGGACGTGGCAAGCTTGCAAAGCTCGTAGAAATTAGTCTCGGTCAGCCAGAGCAGCCTATGCTTCCTGCTAACCATCTGCTTACCGCTCACAAAAGGAGGATTTCGGGCAGCCCAGTAAAGGAATATGGGCTCATAAAAAAGCTTTGAAGGTCTCGTTACTCGGCGGAGGTGTAGCTGTGGAGACGGAGCGCCGTGTTAACGCCTGTTTGTGCGTCCTGCATGCGCACAGAAAGCAGACGCACCTCTGATAAGCGCTGACTCTCTCCAAAGGATCATTTCACGGAGGCGTTCCCTTGTAATCTTCGGACTGTGGCCAGTTTATATTAGGATGATGTCGAACCACTTATCGCGATGAAACATGACTCGTTCACTGAAGACAGGAATGTCACTCTGGACTAATGTGGACAAACTGAAATAAGTTGAGACAGTTGGCCTTTCTTCTTCAGGATTTTTTGGACTGATATTGAAAAACATATTCAGAGTCATATGGTCTGGCAAAACTAAATTAAATTAATAACAGGCTATAATAACATGATCAAAATAAGAGACTACTGCAATCATAATTTATATTATTTGGTTCTTAATATAACACGCGGACTACTGCGCAGAGACTTACCATCCATCCTTATTACAGGGATATGCCGGTGTTTTATGGAGATGTTACAAACAAAATTACAAACATATTTTAGTTTAATATAACCAGCTTAATTTAGACTTCTATATAAATACTCGAGTTAAATGTCAATAAAGGCATACATTAAAACATGAACTATAGACATTTTTAAATACAGATTAATCAAATAGGATATAGGAAATAGTGTTTTGTTTTTTTGTTTCTTGAACGATTTAAATTCTAAATCAAACTTTTCTTAAAATGTTCAACTGTATGCTACAGGCTATCTTATTTCAACTGGGTAATAAACTGGCAACAATTAGGCGTTTTTCCTTCTTCTTCTTTTGGTCTGCAATGTATCTTCGCCTGATTGCTTTGCTTTAATGGGTTTTCAGAGGCAAAGCTGACAGAACACGGCTATAAGGCTCCAAGTCGCTTTAATAAGAGTTGTATATGGCTCTCAGTGTCCGCTCATATGAATGCGTTTTAAATCAAATCACAGATGCACTTTTATTCAGCCGGTTAAAATAGCAGAACAAAACCGTCTTTAGAAATAAAGCTTTTTTGTTATTCCTCTGGGCCTTTTTCTGATGCGGAGAGGGAAGGAGAGAAAGGCCGAGGGGCGCCTCCTCCGCAGCTGAGGGTGACAGTTAGTTCATGGTTAACAGGATCAGGAGCGCACGGCTCAGGCCGCACACTTCTCCTGTGCGCACTGAGCTGCGGCTCTGCGGACTGAATGAAGCCTGTGCATGCAGAGTGATATTTAACACATCTGTTAAAGCGTTTTGATAGCAGAAATCCGTTTAAGACATTATTCCATGACGAGGGCCAGATTGAGTGTTGAGAATCCTAAGAAACCCTACAACTGATTTACATTTGAGATGCTGCGCAGCGTCTGCACCTAGTGCAGAAAATGTAGAGATATACCCATAAATATACGCAGTTATGGATTATAACGTTTAGCGGCGGCTTTTAACCTCTTGTAAGTGTTTATTTTTGCTGCAATGAAAATAGATTAAAATATATTTTTAAATTTGTAACGAGTGTATTTTTTTTATCCTGCATAACACAAAGACATACTGAATGGACAAGAATAAAGTGTCTTTTTTCTTCAAAGCAGGCTCATTAGAAGTCTCCATATAATGACTGCATCTGTAAAGATGGCTCTTTAATTAGGCCGCTTGCCTCTGCCGAACAAAACAAATTGAAAGGAAAGTGGTCAACATGCAAAATTGATGACTGAGACCCTTTTGTGGTGGGGACATTGTGTGTTGCTTGCTTATGAAGTCTAATGCAATCATAAATTGCGTCCTTCGGCCAATCAGCGGGCCGGGGGATGCGGCATGAAAGCGACCCATGTGGAGAACTTTGTTGAGCCCCATTGTTGAGGCTGTCAGGTCTGTGCGCAGGGCAGAGGAGGGGGGGGGGGG
>NC_048407.1:30634254-30683662 GCF_013103735.1 Etheostoma cragini
AGGCTGCTATAAAACTCCTTTCCCCAGAGTGAGGAGACCAGAGGAGTTAGCAGCCATTCAAACGACTGATTCTCTCCCAGCTGACACGAGGAGTATCTCAGATTTCACACAGACTTTTTTTCAAAAACCGGGACCATGATGATCCCAAGCGTGCTCGCGCCTCCTGCCTTCTACCCGGGGCTGTACCGGCCCGCCGCTGCGCTGCCGTTCCACCACAACCTGCCGTCCGCCTTCCCGACGCACTCCAGCTTTCTCGTGGAGGACCTGCTGCGGATAAGCCGCCCCGCCGCCTTCATTAACCGGACTGTCCCGTCAGCGTGCGCCTCCCTCCCCACGGCCACCACCACCGTGTCCTTCAGCAACGCGCCCGCGGAGCGCGCGGTGGGTACGACCGCGGTGACGAGCGAATCGTGCTCGCCGAAAATGTCGGTGTCAAGCACCAAGGACCCAACTTTTCTCAAGTTTGGAGTGAGCGCCATCCTCGCACCTTCACCAAAGACCGGTGAGTAGACACTCTGTCTCTGCCTTCAGATTGAGTTGAGGCGCTTCTTTTAGGTGTAGCATAGTCCGCTCATCCAGGAATGATTATTAAAACTTTGATTTTTCTCCACAGCCTCCTCACACCCGGCACTCCACAGCATGCACTGCAAGACCTTCCCCATCCCCTGCTATGACGGAGCCTTTCACCACATATTCAGGACGCCTTACTTACCAGGTAGGCGCAACTTTACGCACTTATCCTTAATAGCTCCATCTCTCTTGGCCCTTTAGACTTCTGCCGCAACTAATTGCATTTAAATGTAAAACACTATCGCACCCTTTCGCAGCCTTTTTTGTTTTTTTTTGTTTGTTTTTTTACCAGAAAAGAAGAAATCACTGTCTTATTATAGGGACCGCTGGCCTCTGCCCGGACCCCACCCACCCCCTAATCAACCAATTATCCCAAATCGTCACGCTCTAAATTTGAGGCGGGGTGGCGAGTTATAGTCCCCCCCTGCTTCCCATTGGGGGCGTTTTGGCATTTCTCTGGCCCGGCGTTTTCCCACAGAGCCCGGGGGGCCACCGGGCCGCTGTGGTGGGCAACAAAGCCTTCAGCACCGTGACCAATTTGGTCAGCTCCCACCGGGCGAACCACCCACACACCCCGGAGAGTGACTTTTACCAGGGGGGCCAAAGGCGTGAACCAGTCATGCACTAATTTCCCTATTAGGCGCTATTGAGAGTTTTCAATATTCTCACAAGACCACATAGCGCGTCGTTGTTCCTGATTCTTCTGCGGCCACAGGGCAGCTACTGTCAGGAGGACGTCCAGTTAGCATGTATGCAGACAAGTGTCTCGCGCGGTGGGAGTCGAAGGAAAGCGAGTTTTTTTTTTTAGTTTTTTTTAAACCCCAACATCGTCAAAAATGCCCCAGCTGGGAAAGTCTGCCCCTGCATGCTGCACGGCCCATAGGATAGGTTACCACTGACCTCCAGTCCTCGCTCTCTCTGTGCCCTATAAACGCTTATTCTCCATGCGGACCAATCAACGAGTTGAGATAAAGAATAATCTCTTAGAAAAGTCTATAAAGTCGCTAGTCCGTGCTTTCATTCAGCCAAACCATAATGGAGATGGAGTCTTTTCATGGGCTCAGCTGAATACCTCAACAAAACAACTCCAGCGTCCTGAATAGCTTTTCGTGTTCATTTAATGAAAATGATTTGAAGGCACGAAGGAGAGAAAAAAAAAGCGCCATTCCCCTCCACTCTTCACCCCCCCCCCCCCCCCCCCCCCCCCCCCCCCCCCCCCCCCCCCCCCCTCCGGGCATCAGTATTCTGGTATGCAGTTGTGTTTAGTTTGAAAGTGTAAATCTCCTTTTGTTGCGATAATATATGGCCTTCGCCGCCTGTCCAGAGTCTTTTCTGCGTTAGTTCATTACTACACAATTACCGTTCACGGTTTATTAACTCCTCTATCCGCCCTCACAGGGTTCCTTAAAGGATATGCTACCTCTTTACCATACCAATGCGCTTGGGGACCGGCCAATGTGCTAATTAGTCACCTCGTGCCATTTCACTCAAAACGGAGACGTATTGCACAGTTCCAAAGGAAGACAACTTCCAATAATAACCGGATGAAAAGTATGGCCCGAAGGGAAATCATATTCATAGAGGCCTGAGTTTAGATTTATAAAGTAGTAAGATGTTTCCATCTACTAAGTGATCATTTGTGGCTGCAGGGTGGTTTTTGGATCTTTTTCCCCCTGAGATGTGGCAAAGGAAACAAAGCTAACTAATTTCTCTTCTGTGTTTGCATTGTAGTATCTTCATCCGTTGTCCCCATTCCCGGGACCTTTTCGTGGCCCCTGGCCGCCAGAGGGAAACCCCGGAGAGGGATGCTGAGGAGGGCGGTGTTCTCCGATGTCCAGCGCAAGGCCTTGGAGAAAATGTTCCAGAAACAGAAATACATCAGCAAGCCCGACAGGAAGAAGCTGGCCTCTAAGCTGGCCCTGAAAGATTCCCAGGTAAAACGTCCACAGGTGCCTGAAAAATTCCACATGTTGTGCTTACTTTACGCGTAATAAAGACGCGTACATTGCTCTTTCCATTTGCACCTGACGCAGAACGTTTTTACTCAACCTCTTCTCCACCTCCACAGGTAAAAATCTGGTTCCAGAACCGGCGGATGAAGTGGAGGAACTCTAAGGAACGAGAACTGCTGTCGTCCGGCGGCTGCCGCGAGCAGACGCTGCCCACCAAAGCCAACCCGCACCCGGACCTTAGCGACGTGGGCAAGAAGTCCTCCGCTGAGGAGGAAGATGAGGAAGAAGAGTTCAGAAGAGAAAGAATGAGGATGGAGTCCAGCATTTCCTCTCCATCTCTTTCCAGTAAGCACTCGGACTTCTCAGAGTCAGATGAAGAAGAAATAACAGTATCTTAATTTATTTAAAAAAGCAAATATAGAGACTATAACCCATGTTTTGTTTTCATGTGAGACTGTGAGCACATTTGTAAGAAGCTGCCGGAGGACCCATAAATGCCAGTGTTAAAAAAAAGTTCCACTCCACTTTGTTGCTTTACCAGCGCATGCGCACTGTACAGGATCTGCTTCTGAGACACAATTTGCTGTTTTGCACAGCTTTGTTCAATTGTACAGTATTTTGTACAATTTTGTATGGAAATTTTATGCCAAGAATATTGAGTTACTTTTACCTTGACCTTGAATAGAGTTGTTTATTGAAAGATGTAGTATTTCGATAATAATTTATATGAATTTGTTTAATAAGTATTGTGTTGTATATATGTTTATTTCACATTTTTTGTACAAATACCAAATAAAATTGTAAACAATTCCAAGTCAATTGTCTGTGTTCATGTGTCTTCTTTTGTAATACAAGTTTTCCAAAATTGTATATTTAAATATCTAATTAATATGTGCTTATTTGTATATATTTCCATTGGATAACGCCGGGTTCAAAGTTCTTGTTTCATTTTGTTTTTATATTAAAGTCAAAAGTTTTTGCAGATGGAATTTTGGAAATCTTTTATTACACCATATTTTAGAAAAAACTCAGCCATGAAAAATTTGCCATGTTTTAGGAATAAAATGCTATATAAACCAGGCTATGAATAATATGAACCTCTCTGTAAAAAGCTTCAGAATATAGATAGCAATTAAAATCGAAAGGTCGGTGTAACGTATGTTAGTGCTACAGAAGTGGATTATAAAATAAAAAACTCATTTTGGACAAATACATTTAAAGATATGTTTTGTAAAATTCTTTACATTAGTCAAATAAACACCTAAATGTGTGTTTTATTTCCACCAGTCTGAAAGAAGACATTATGGAAGCAAAACAGCACAAAATCTCAAAATTGACTTGTGCATGAAAAAACATTTTGCCTTTACATCTTAAAAAAAAAAAAACGTTTAACAAAATTCAATCATAAATAATCATTTTATTGAATCACAATAACTTAAGACTAGTACAGTGATATCAGATTAAATTCTCCGAGCCCTGGACAGACCAGTGATGACAAACCGCATCAATCTGCTCTGATGTAAAGAGACTGTACACAAAATACTCCTTTTCAAGTACTGTAACAAATCAGCTAGAAAAAGTCCTCAATCTGCTGCAAGATAATCAACTATTTACAAAGTTATGTTACATATAAAAAATGTACATAGCAAAGAAGGCTAAACATTCATTGAGTTTGTGAGTAATAAACTGACAGACGGGTCAAATGCTTCAACAACATCCACACCTCTCAGAGCAGGCTTTACTCGGGACAAACAGAGAATCCGTCTCTTTGTGCTTACAGGGAACATAGCAGGAGCGCCTTTTTAAACTACACAGACACATCTGGACAAAGAACATGGGCCACAAATCTGACAAGTCCCCACAAACCATGCTGTACGTCTCGGCAGTGCTGAAAACAGGGGACAAACGCACATTCAGCTTTTGGCTTCCATTAGGAGATCAGAATGAAAGTTGCATAGGATCTGTGACTGAAAACACTGAAAGCAATGGAAGCTGTGCTGGATGACAGGAGCCCCGGCTTTAAACGATCGCCTGCCCTTCCCAGAAGGCAGGCTGGGAGGTTTAAAGCAACACAAAAAAAAGTACAATATTCTTTATATTTTAAACAGAAATGTCAAACCGTTCTACGTTATGATTCAACCACAAGTACCTTTATACCTTTAACCTCAGATTAATTATATCACTATAAACAAAGCAGCATATACACTAGTTTTCACTTAATTAGTTCAACATGTTTGTTAGGACAGTTTTGTTCATCACAAATCACACAAAACAGGCCGTGAGCGTGGCAAAAGCACAGTTAAAGGATGAAGATGAGGTATAAAAATTGAAATACATCTTCTTAAACTTCCCTCATCCAATCAACCCGCACAACTTTCTGATATCGAGCACCAAAACACATCAATATAATTTGTCTTTCTTGCTAGTGGTCCGAATATTTACACCAGCTTCACAGCACTGGGCCATACATGCATACAACTTAATTTGAAACCCAAAGTACTGTTTCTCATTCACGTCTCGATCCCACGGCAGCGGTGTCTGATATGACGAGAGGTCGACGGTGCTCGAGGAGAGAGTCAACCCTAGAGCCCTGTTACGTTTACAGCCATTAAGACAAATAAAGAATCAGCGAGCACACATATTCTGTTAGAAAAGAGTAAGGCATTGATTGTTACAATTCAGTCTAGCACCAGAAGAGGTTTGTGCTACAACAGCCTGTTTGGGCCAATGTGCATGGAGTGAGCTTTGAGATCAAAGGGTTATTTAATGGTCAAAGCGAGAACTTAGAAGTGGTAGAGGCGTTGTTTTTCAAGTTGCATGGAAAGTTACAACACTGATGGCAATGACATTTTCTTAAACACGGTAAAAGGATAAATCTAGCCATGGTGAATGTTGATTTACCAGTTGATGTTTTTTGTGAGAACTAGGAACCAAGAAGGGATTTTGTAAACTTCTGTTTTTTATTTCCTTGCTATGTCAAATTTTTCTTGATCACTTTGATGAAAAGTTCCATATGAAGTGTAGACTCCAAAAAGAACAAAAAGGTGTCATCAAGAATTGTGGTAAGAATGCTTTTACACTGTCACTGTCTTTGCGGTTGAGCAGTGTTGATGCAGTGTTAGCATGATTATATAATGGATTTGCATTAACACATTTCTCCGTTGTCATCCTTTTTGTGCATGAGGAGATTTGCATTACTATTTTTATTTGTGCTCTCTTAGTAGCTTTTTGTGAACACACATCTCCTACATGGACTAAAGTTGAATCAAACCAGAGTTTGGGATGAAATTAATGATCTGTGAGGAGTTTTTAGAAGTTGGGAGGTTGCACGCTGTAGGACTTAACATTCACTTTGCCTCGATTTATCCTTCAGCAATCTCACAGGCAACTTCAGCCGCAGAAGAGGAGGAAGAGCCAGGAAACTGCTGGCTGTTAATCCGTCCAACAGCCTCATCTGTGTTCTCAGCGGCTGCTGGCTCAGGCTCACTGACGCTCCAGAGACAAGGGTCTGTATCGCCATCTGCAGCCTGCCCAGACACACTGCAGCTGGGCAAGACCAGGGGTATCTCAGCCTGATGAGCTGGAGCCGGTGCTGTGGCTCAGTGGGGATTGGAGAACTCCTGGCTGGTGTTTAAGTACGCAAACAACAGTGACAGACTGTGTGTTTTTATTCTGTCTGTCTGAAGTAGATGTCAGGCTCCTGACAGAGGAGCCACGGGCCACAACGGTGAAAAACAAAACAAAAAAACAGCGCAGAAACCTTTTGTCGCCCGTTTTCTGAAATGAACTTGAACCTTTTTTTGTTCTCCTTCTTTTTAAATATTTGGGTTACCTGCACCCAAATTAAGGTGGCTGGATTTTGTGACACAGAATTATACTCTAAACAAGAAGTTCTCCCAGTGAGAACAGTTCCTCCTCAAACCATGTCCCAGCGTTGCATCACAAGGTGGACTCCAGCGACGAGTCCAGGATGTCGTCCTGGTGACTGTTGCTGTTGGAGTCGCTGTCGTAGCTCTGCGGGCTCGACGACGTCGCCGCCTCCTTCAGACGCATCAGCATGTTCATCTGTCGGCACAGACAAGTGTGGGTCTGATCGAGCTTAACAACTCAGTGATGTAACGGATGCCAAGTGGAGTGTTTTAGGTGGAGATAAATAGTGATGATGCTTTATGAACCGTTAGTTGTATTTGATGACCCATGCAAATAAAATAACTCAAGGTCCACCTACTAGCTTTCAATAACTGTAGAAAGTAAGGAAGCTGAAGAATGATGTTGTTAACCTTGAGTTAAGATTAATTTGCTAAACTACTGCTTCCAAGATCAAGAGTAAATATTAACGTTCTAATTTTTTGGTTTAGATTAGCTATTTCTGTATTTTAGGCCTTTATTATATAGGACAGCAGAAGGTGTGAAAGGGGAGAGAGAGAATGACATGCAGCATGCTGCTGAGACAAGGACTAAGCATTTTTACAGGGGGCGCAAGCTCTACCAGGTGAGCTATCCAGGCGCCCCTCTTTAAAATATTTTTTACCTAAATTTCAATGTTGGAGCAGAGATACTTTAAACTGTATGTGTTCATGACTAGCCTGTCTAAGGCCAGTTTGTATTTCTGCTCACCAGTGGATCTGCGTCGCTGTCGCTCTGTGGTGGCTCTTTCCTGACTCCTTCTCTCGGGACAGAATAGCCATCGAAACCTACGTCCTCTGGGCGGAGCTGCAGCAGCGGGGGCCAATCAGCCGGAGTGGACGTGGCTGACCACGGGTAGGTGTCCATCACCCAGGCAGCAGGGTCCTCCCACGCAGCCCGGCGGCCATACAGCTAAAGAGACACACAGAATATAACTCTGAAACAGACTAGAAGAGGCTCTGAGAAAGACTTTGTGTTTGGGATTTGAGTGGCATAACTGCTTGGAGTGGCAGTTTTTCTGAGTTTCAGTTTGTGAGTAATCACTGAAGACCAGTTTTGTGCGGAAATTCCTCTTCCCCTAAAAAGCAGGTGCTAACAGGTATTAAAGGGAGGCTTCATGAGAAAATTAAACATATATCTTAAAAAACAGCAGGCAAAAGTGAAAGGTGCGTAGAGTTAGAAAGAAAAAAAAGCAAGAACCTCTGAAGAAAAAAGCCAGCAGTAATAACAAACGAACTCAATAACTCATACATAATATGAAACCAAACCAAAGAGAAGGTGGACAATTGCAGCTGTGTGGTCATGAAAGTTCCGTTTAAATTTGACATTTAAGCTGACTGCAGTTTCTTTTTCAAATTTTCAAAGTAACAAATGCCAAATTAAGTATTTCAGGAAGAGATAATATGAACCATTAGTTGTATATGTTGACCCAACTAGATGGTGCTCTTGGTTCAGAGAAAAAGGCTCATGTGTAGGTCCAGGTTGGTGTGCTTTCAACCCTTTGTTGAACAGAGAGCACCATCTAGTGGGCTCAGACAATAAAGAAAACGCTTCATTTAGACATCACTAGAGATGAACTGCAGCCTCAGCATCACTACAGTGTGGTTTCTCTTTAAGCGGATGAGACACAATTTCCTCTACTGAACTCTGCCTTTCAAGCTCCCGTCACAGGTTGCATTCCGATAATCAGCTGCCGCCTAATTAAATCTGATGCAGATTACATTAAGAGTACAAATTGAATCCATTTTACTTTGATGAACATAACCCTAGCCCTCTGGGAGAACTCCATTCAGCTGGGTCCTTTAAACATCCCCTCAGGGTGTCAAATCATTTCTTATGTATTGTATTGTTACCGTTCAAATATATTACAAATCCCAGACCTGAAATGAAAAAATCTAAACCTTTGTGCTTTGGCCCAAAGCCCAATCAGTTCTTTTCATCAGTTTGTGTGTGTGTGTGTGTGTGTTACCTGCAGTCCCTCTCGTACAGCTTCCAGCATGTAGGGGATGATGGAGTAGTTCCAGAGGTCGGTGAACCAAACCCTGGATCCCTTCACGTCCATGGGACAGGACAAGAGGAGACGAGGTCCTGCACAACGCAGAGCAGGGAGGTTTGCCACCAATTGTTTGCACACACCGACATTTAAGGAAAGGCGTATTGTGCATCACTCTTTTACCGATGGTGACGTCAGAGGAGCTGTGCATCTCCAGGAAACGGTTGAGGTGGTGCCATACCCGCGGGATCCAGTCGACGATCTTTACCAGCTCCATGTTGCGCGTTCGGCTGCCGATCTCAGTCTCGATCAGCTTCCTCCTCAGGTAGCGGCCAAGGAAGCCTTTCACTGGCTCCATGTGGTTGGCACACAGCACCCACCTGATCAGAGAACAAGTCGGGACATTAAAGTATCATACATAAGTGTAATTAAAAGGAAATATCTATTTGCCATGATTGGTTGGAGCACATAGGCAGCAGTTTACCTGAAGTTGTGGTGAAGCTGCAGGTTGGGGGCCGACGACGTGGCTTGGCTCATTGTGCCGATAATGTAGGGGCTGAAAGGACAGAAAAACACTGATTAGTCTTCTTACCACATCAATCCATTTAGTCGCACCATACTTAATAAGTCCCTGGACACGTTAAAATAGAGCGGTTGAGAGGGTTTTAATCTGCTTTGACTTGCGTGGTACAACTCCTGTAAGCCATTCTTACACAACTCTACTTTCAGTTGAAAACACTTGACGTCATGAGTGAACTAGAACATTGTTTTGGTTAATTGCCATTCTGTAGAGATGTTTTACTTTTAACATTTAAAACATTTTCAGTAATCCAGTGTATGAAGTGTATCCAAACTCATTCAAACATACATTGTGTGTGTGTATGTGTGTGTGTGTACACTGACCAGTGCTTATAGTTGCAGTTGAAGACGCCATTAAAGATCTCTCCCAGGGAGCTGACGTGGTGCAGGTTGTCCAGAATGACCACAAGAGGGTTGTCCGTCCCAGAGACACTGCTGCACTGCTCGGCTAAACCCGATAGGTACTGACGCAACTCCTGCAGAGAGTGAGCGAGTGAGCGAGAGAGTTAGAGAGCATTAAAAACATGTATTTATTTGTAAGTTCTTGGAGCACCAGGGTTTTCTACACTAAACCTTTCTGTGCCTAAGCCAGAATGGTCATTGACTCATGTTGCATTCTTTGCTATGATGATCTTATTTGTCTTGATGTGTTACATTAACCACCTGGTGCCCTGATTTTTTTTTAAGACTTGTTTTTTTTCCCTTTATTTGATTGTGACAGTGAATAGACAGGAAAGGTGGGAGAGAGATAAGGGCCACAGGTCGGATATGAACCCAGGCCGCCGCAAAGGGCTCTCACATGGGGCAAACACTCTCTGGGTGAGCTAGAGGTGCCCTAATTTTACGGTAGAGTACTATCAATATTTCTCATATATTTTTACATTTGTTTATTAATTCGAAACTTGCACATTCCCTTCAAGTCACAATGGCTTTCTCTTACTTTCATCAACATTTGAAAACCTTTTGCTTTATGCATGATTTGTACAACTTTTAAAACCTTACAAGTATCTGACTTTCACTACCTTTTCAGTAGTTTAATAAACACTGTTGGTTAGTTGGTTATTTATAGATACTTTTTCTTATAGTTTTCATGGCAACTGTCTAAAGTAAGAAGAACATTGGATTTGTAATTCATCAGAGTGCAACAGAACTTTTAAAAACTAATATAAGGGTCCACTGATATTAAGTCTGTATGGCTGACAAATTCAAATAAGATTTTCAAAACGTAGCCAGCATGTTCTTGTGATCCACAGAAGAGAAATTCTACCAACATTGTGTCTGTTTGTCTAGGTTTAAACAACACTAAAACTAAGAAGATCATAGAAGCACAGCGAATACAGAATTTCCATGTGCCCTTTTACCTTGCTGGACTTGTGGTCCACGTTAAACGTGACGACAGCATTTGGGGTCAGAGGCCGGCCCTCCAGCAGTAGCAGGTGTCGAGACAGCTGATTGGCCAAGTAGGTCTTTCCTGTACCGCTGGGGCCCGACAGGATGACGCGCCTGTGCTCCTTCAGCAGGGAGACGTAGCGCTGCAACATCGGCTTTGGGATCAGAGTGTCGAACACCAGAGAGTCCACGTTCTCAGTGGTCACACCTGGACACAAGCGCGCACACACACACACACACACACACACACACAGAAGGATATTTAAGTCAAGTGATTTTCTCTAACTACCAGAGCAGCTGCTTAGTGTAAATTAAGGTTTTCCTAGTCTACCAGACTTTTAGCATCTATGTCCGTCTAGTTATTTAGAGGAATAGGAATAATGGACTAATGCACTGAAGTTTGATTGAAACCTACATTAAACTTGGTCTATGTCGACAACGATTCATTTAGCGGATTGCTCTGATGATGCCAGAAGAATCGCCGGATGTTCCTCATTTTTTGTCTGGATGTTTGTCACCTTTCGCTTTCTATGTGTCGGCAAATATGGTGCATTTATGAGGACTATGTTAACTGCTCCTCAGATCTCTGCAGGGTAAATCCGGACAGCTAGCTAGACTATCTGTCCAATCTGAGTTTTCTGTTGCACGACTAAAACAACTTTTGAACGTACACATGTTCCACCAAAACAAGTTCCTTCTTGAGGCTATTTGGCAGAGGCACCAATACACCAGACCATGTTTTTCTCCTATCCTGGAATGCTGTCAGACCCTCCTCCCCATCGCTGTGGAGGAAGGTCTGCCAATGCTAGACTATCAATGGCTTGAGATGCAGTGTTGGACCTTTGAGCTGGATGTTGATGGTATTGCTGTCTCCCACGAGGTAACCACAGGGCAGCAGCTCGGGTGTTTGGGCGGCGCCGGGGACGCTGGGCCGGTGGATTTCTCCGATGTTGTATCCCTCTACACTGTCTGAGCTCAGGCCCAGCTGGCTCACTGGGTCCACATGGGTGATGTACTCCTGTCAGACACAAAGTCTCAGCATTTAATGGATGTTTTTGTAAAGTTTCTGAGGAAGCTATAAGGCTTTTCTGGTTCTAAATGAAAATGTTTTTGCTTAACAGAAGCACAATTTTCAGTGTGATTGAGTTAATAGTAGTTTTTAAAAAGCTGTATGCATTTAGTGTTATAGTAGAAAAACTGACTGCCAATACCTCAAAAATTAAAACATAAAAATCAACCTTTCAACTGTCTTTAAACAACACTGATGCGGAGATGCTTCTTCAATGCTTCGTCTTGTTATCTGTATGGCGGTTATTCCTGTTTACCTTGAAAAGGCGTCGGACCACACCGTCAAGGACGTCCCATTTGGTTTTACCACTCACGCCAATGCACCCAATCAAAAAATGACGAGGTTGGCCCTCCTGTGATTGAAAAACAAGACTGGTTTTAGAGCCTTAAGGTCCAACAACAAAAACAGTATAAGTTGAATTTGTCAAACAGGTCTCACCTCTCCCCATTTGCTGTCCTTGTCCAGGCTGACAACCATCTTTACGTGTCGTCCCTCTTTCCTCATTCCTCCCTCTCCGCCGGTGTCGTCCAGCAGCATGTCTGACAGGAGGGCAGAGCAAAGTCAGCTTCCCAAGAAAAATGCAGATGTTACCAGCTGACTTAAATCAGTCAAGTGTTTTCCCTTAAGGAAATCAAGTCACTGCATGAAGCCGATAGTGATCCAGTTAGAGTCTTGAGACAGATATTTGTGCTATTGACAGAAACTTGAATCTCTGCTAACCCATTTATGAAGAATGTAGTTGTGGAAAAAAAGACAATCATTTTGTACTGTGTGTATTTTGGCTAAGCCTAAAAATGTAAAGCCACTGAAGGGCTGCTATACAGACACAAAGTCTATGGCTGGTAAACTAGATGGCACGCTCTCTTCTAACTTACACCGCTCCGTAGCCTACTGCTGAAATCACAGACTCCAATGGTCATTGTTGCGTTTTGATGGACATTTATTGATCACAATGTTCTTCAAATGAATGTGCAAGAATTCATGTGTTCATTAAGCTCCATCAACAAACATTTACAGATCCACATGAGAGTTGCAGTTTGTAGCATCTGGTTGAAGTCAAAAACTATTTGTGCTCCTACGATTAACAGCCCCCTGTTACCTTGATGAAAGGTTCCTACCTAAATAGATATCTCTCAAAGCACACTAGTGACACCAGTGGACAATTTGTGTCCTACCCCCAAAACAAATTAAAATGGCTGTTACCAAACTGTTATCGGGGACATGGAGTCGAGGCCCATTTAGTCAAAGGCCATTCTTAGTCTCTTATGAACCCTCTTACCCAGGCTGGTGGACTCGCTGGTGGTGAGGTTGAGACTGTGCTGGGAGAGCCCCGGCCCCTGGGCCTGGGTGTGTGTGTGAGGGGGAGGAGAGGAAGAGATGGAGGCCTGGGACCCCATCCTGCTGCCCTGATTCTCCACCTTCAGACGGTCATTCTCCACCTTTAGCTTCCCAATCTCCACCTGCAGACACAAACACACACACACACAAATGAGGTAAGCTACCAAAAAACATTCAAATGAATTCCCCCTCCAAGCCAATCTATGTTAGTATTTACATGTCTGATGAGTGCTAAAATGTCTTTTAAAATTCCAGTGGAATCTTTATGTCAGATATTGTTGTAGAGTTAAAAATTGATTTAACTAATGACATCACCCGGACCAACTAGTTCTCAAAATAAAACACAAAAAAAGAGCATTTTTGGTGGCATAAAATAGCTGTTCATCAATTATCAAAATTCAACTAAGAAAATCTAAATATTTCTTTTGGTTCATTTTTATATGTATTGTTCATTGTATAAATATAAGTGAGTGTCGCATGGGTAAATAAAATGAAACTCAAATTTAAAACAACAAAAAACTGTTGCTGAACTTGAGGCAGGCACACTGACTGGGTTGTGGCCAGAAGTGCAACATGAGTTTCAACTGACAGAAAGCTGTGCAGCAATGATTCAGTGATGATTTACCCTTTGAGTAAAGTTCTCTAAATTATTCTATTTGAGTGTGTGTGTTGCGTCTGCAGACCTGCATGCGGTTCATGGCCTCCCGGAGCTGGTCCAGCTGATGAGCAGAGCTGAGAGCCTCCAGGCGGATATCAGTCAGTTTCATCTCCTTCTCCCTGAGCTCACTGCGCAGCTGCATCACCGTCTCCGCCTCGCTGTCCAAACATTCAGACAATCTGTGTACACACCCACCCACACCCACACCCGCACATGCACACGCACACACACACAACAACACAGTTTAGTGACATGAGATATGATTTAGGCAAAGTTTGGTTATTTTCCCATCTGTATTGTTTGAATGATTTCACACACGGACAATGGATATGATTGTATAGCAGGGGTTCTCATACTTAGTACTCAAAGGTCCGTATAATAAGAATTATAATAATAAAAGAACGTCCGCTCACTTAGATCTTTAAAAGCATCATACATTTAAGTTGAGTACTCGGTTTTCCTGGTCAATGAACATATCACTAGTGTATATACATAGTCACTTAAAATGTATTAATTAGAAAACGTATTTAAAAATAGAAAAATGCTATACATCATGAGGTATAGTATCCATAACACGTGCCATGGGCTGGGTGCAGATGGACTTGCTTTTTGGTGTGGATGCGGACCTTGGTCTGGACCTTGAGAACAGCCGTGTTGTATAGGATACGCTACAGTATAGCCCCAATAATCCTGCAATCACATACAGATGATGATGTCTACGTACAGCGAGCTGGAGTGTGTGTTCCTGAGCATGTGGCTGGAGGCTGTGGTGCCGTTGTGGGGCAGCTTAGGGGAGGACGGCAGCGACGAGTCCGTCATCTCCTCAATGTCGGAGTGAGAAGAGGCAGACTTGGGAGATTTCTTCTTGCTGAACGCTTGTTTGAAGGAGCTTCGCAGCTGCAGGTACAAAACAGAGAAGTATAGAGACAGGGTGAGCAGGCAAGGGACACACTCCCAAAGACACAAGGCTGAAAGGGAGAGGGGGAGTGTGATGAAGGAAAGTGGAGAAAAACTACTGTGAAAAAGTGCATGTGAGTCACAGGGAGGAAAGGAAATTACAGGTACTAATTTCTACTTTTTTTTTTTCAATTGACTTCAAAAGTCTGCAGTTTTCTATATTCCAATATGGTGAAACTCAGAATTAGAGTTTATCTGGATTAAAATATTTTTCTCTATGTATTAAATGAGAAATTTCAAGGCGAGCAGGTAACAGTGTTGAGAGTTCATTTTGGGAGACACAATTTAGATTTTTTGACACCTGAACAAGACTGACGTGTGCATGTTCACACTGAAAATTTGATATTTAGAATATAATTTGCACCTAAATAATTTCTAATTTTTGTAACCTTGCATAAGGAGCAACATCATGTGCATTATAAGCACAAGTTTGTGTTTAAAAGAAAAATCCACCGTGTATACTTGACACTCTTATCACTGCTTCTACTTTAGTCAGCTATGCCCTTGTACAAGCTTTTCAACCAAATCTCTTGACAAATGGCCTCTGTTCCGAATTCATGTAGGAAGACAGAATTATTGTGATAACACTTTCTAAAGACAGATTCACACATATGCAAGTTGCTCTACATAGCATTCTTACTCAAGGGTTGAAATTGGTCTCAGTGCCTTTTCTACAATATTTTGTTCTCTGTAGGATTAATAAAATTGGTGTTACGAGGCTTTAAAAAGAAGCCTCTTTGGTTTGTAGGGACATTGTTTGGGATTTTTTTGCCTTCATACATCTTTGTAGTTCCATTGAAGACATCTCAACATTATGTCACGTCAATAGTGTTTGGCCACTTCTACAAAAGCCCATCACAAAATGGATCAAAATACACAAGCTATATCCCTAATACCCTTCTATATCCCCAATGCCCTTTTTGTGGCAGTGTAAAAAGTAATGTTCTGATGGATTTTTCCTTTCAAGGCATGGCTCAAGTGTCATAAAAGCAGTTTTCAGGGAGAAGTAGTGTTGGGAAGAGAGGACAGGAACTACAGTGGCAACAGAGACAGGAGGAAAAGGACAGAGGTTAGTAACCTAGAAAAGGTGCAGGTGTTAGGCAACTTTGTTTTCTTTCATTTCACACAGCGTACCATTCTTACCTCATAGACCTGCCACATGAAGCGAAGCAATGGAAGACAGAGAGACAAAACAGCGCATGTTCATATGGGTGTATTAATGTGTTATGGAGGGACAACTATTAAACTAGAGGCCCCTACAGGACCAAAGCTGATTTGTTCTTTTTTTTTACCTCCAGGCAGCTGCAAGCTAATGCTAGACCACAACCACCATGAAACAAGGTCTTTCATGATCCATTATATACTCTCCAACACACACTGCCCCTACACACTCCATATCACATACACTGTGTAAGCACCTGCATGGAGGAGCCTCCTGTGGGGTCTCATCCACACAAACTGACAGCTGGAAGCACATCCACACGCACACACAGAGGAGGTGCCTTCTTTTATATTACTGTGACCTAAATCAGGAAACTCGACACACGCTCACATCTTTTAACTGCTACCACAAAGCACCACACCACAACTTCTTTCTGAAATTTTAACATCAGGATCAGGGAGTGACAACCACAGGCGACATAAGACAACATTGTCTCAGTCCACGGGGCAACAGGAAAATAAAAGAAGAAAAAAAAGTGCGTACATCATCATCAATGACTTGTCCTCCGGTGCACAAAAACACCTTTAAACAACAAAAAAGAAAATGTTAATAATTAATTGTAAATAAAAGTATGTAAGATGGTTTGTTGTATGATCACTAGTTCAATCAAATAAGACCTGAAACTAGGACTAGACACTAGTTAGTAAACACTGATGTGGTATTTTGCAGGGTAAGACACAACTACTACTACATATTTAGCCCAGTTTTTTTGACCTGCAAATCACTAAATCAATCATTTCTTGGTATTCAACAGGACTGGGCTTATGGAAATCCTATGTGTATTCACCTTTTCCCCAGTGAAAGATGCCTAAAGGGGAGAAAACCAACATGAGAATGCACAAAGAGACAAAGACAAAAACAAACCACCATGAGTCCCGGCTGGCTGCTTGTTACTAAGTCATTACACACTGAAATCTTTAGATGCATCCTTTTTTTTTTAAGTCTCAGCATCTTACCCAGTTCTTCTTGTTCTTCTTCTTGTTTTTTGCGTCATTGTCCATGTTGGAGCCCACGCTGGAGTGGCTGGTTGCGCTGGCGACGCTGCTGACACTGTCTGAGGAGTGCTGCCTCCTGATGCGCAGGTCTGGCTGCTGATTCTGCTGCTGCTGTGAACTGCCGTTACTGCCAGCTGTAGGAGAGACAGGCAGGAGGACATGAATGGGTTAGTCAAATATTAGGCTGAAATATAATCATTTATAAAATGTCAAGTATCAGCCTTGTCAGTGTTGTTCACTTTTGACTTGATATGTTTTCCTACTTTGACTAAAGAAAAAAAAAGAAAACAGCTCCAGATTATTAAATAGGTGAAGTGCAATATCCAGCTTTTTATGTGCTCATTACCCCAAAAAATATGCATTCTTACGGTGTTTGAAGTTTTTCTGTTCTGACAAGAGCATTACATAAAATGTGTCCCACACACCGCCTGGAGCTCAAGACTCCAAAAATGTATTTATGAATGAAGATACTCGACGCATCAAAATGTTTGTTTATCAATATAGAGATGCTTTTGGGTTCGGACAGATTGTGGGAACCTATTTTGTAAAATACCTGTCCCCCACTGTGATACAAGAGTGCAGAAGAGCATCTTGTACCTATTCTAATGAGTAATATTTAGTGAAAAATACACTTAATATTATATTTCTTTAGCTTACTATACATAAGGTCTCAAATTTTGGCACAAAAGTCTATAAATATTAACTTTGGCCTTCAAATATTCCAGCTTTGCGTAGTGGTTGCCATACCTGTCCTGTCCCCTTTTGGCGTGAGTTCAGGTGTGTTGATGACTCCATTAATGGCCGCCTGAGCAACAGCATTCTGCTTCTTCAACAGCTCGATGGTCTTCCTCAACTCATTCAGCTCAGAGTCCTACACAGAGGACATTACAATAGGATCAAACCAACAAGTCCATTGCAGTGACTTTGAATGTGCACTTGGATTAGTGCAGTCTGTTCTAAAACAAGGGGAGCTGTTTTCACCTTCTGCTCTGCTGTCAGTGTGAGACTCTTTAGTCTGATGGTCATGTTGCCCAGACTCTGTTCAAACGCTGCCACCAGGTGAGCCTGTGGGAGAAACAATGAAGTTGTGCAAAATGTTAACCAGGAACTCTGTAGAGCTAAAACCTCCTCTAGTCTATATCGATAACGTTTCTCTTGCGGGATTGATCAGATGCTGCCATAAATTCCGCCGTATGACACTCGTCAGCTGGATGTCCAGTCTCCTTCCGCTTTCTTTGTGTTGGAATTCTAAGGTTCATGAGGACTATGGTTAACTGCTCCTCAGATCTGTGTTTCTGGTTTAAGCGCACCACTTTATTGTATCAGATTGTATGAATATAAATGATGTGTGTAAGAAGTGTGTGTAACCGTTGAGTAAGGTGTTGTGACTAATGTCTGATTTAAGCCTTTTTGATGCAATGTGTGTGCTTAGATTTTCAGCCTCAGGGGCTTCAAGGTGTGTTGAGATAATTCATCCTCTCTCTGCGGCGGATGATCAAATATTTGAAAAGCATCTACGTCGCCACCTCATGACCCCCCACAATCAACTCCTCTGTTTTCTGTCTGTGTTTGTCTTTCAACACCCACACTGCACCTTCTTGTATCCATGCGTCATTAGCTGTAAATCTTCAGTCCACATCTGCGACTGTCCCTCAGCAGTGTGCTGAGACTTGACTCTCTGCAGGAAACACCACTGCCTTCCTTCCATATCTCTAATCCACAGATAAACCACCAGCGTGAGCCAATTTAGGTAGCAGATTACAAGCGGAGCATAGCGAGACTTGTGCAATACAGAAGGTAGTGTGGCAGAAAGGATCGTGTCTGGAGACGCTTTAAGAGATTTTCTGATGGTTCTGCCAGATGTAAAATTACACCCTCTGGGAGTAAAGTGCTCGGTGGGAGCTATCTGTTCCGTATTTGATGAATATCACGTAATGTACTTGCGTGTATTTGGGTGAAATAGAGACAGCATGCCACATTTGCAATTTTTTTTACAGTTAGGTCTGGCAAAACAACATCAATTTAAGTCTGCTTCAGGTCACAGCACATTTTCTGAAATTATTTGTTTATAGACAAAGCACACCATTATTTTAGTGATTTTTTTTTACCTTTCTGTATTTTGCTACATGCTGTACAGCCTTTGCTGATAATAACTGAAAAACGGGTTTTTAATGAGCATAAAAGTGATAACATTTGTGGCACGGTAAACACTGAAAGGTTTGTAAAGGAGTAAGTGAGTGAGTGAGTGAGTAAGTGTGCGTGTCTGTGTGGGTTTGTGTTTACGTGCTTGCTCACTTACGTTGGCACTCAGCTGCGTCGTCAGGGCGGAAACCTTTTCCTGGGAGGCGTCCAGCTCCCGGCGCAGCTTGCGGATCTAAGGACACAAAAAAAGCATGACATCAAAAAGCACCAAGACAAAAGCATACATGCCTGCTCCATGGAAGCATACACAGCACAGATACACACGCATCAAGCCACATAAAGAAAGGAAAAAATGTAGCAAAACAAATGAGGGAAGCTCCCAGATTGGAGCTCTGATATGTTCAGGTTAAGAGATGAAACACAGTCAGTCAATGTGTAAAAGAGCACAATACAGTACTGTAAGGTATACACAGGTGTTCAAAAAAGGAACAAGAGCCTGTTACAGGGTCAGTCACAATACAGTTACATATGTAACTAGATACAACTGTGAAAACGCCCCCATGTTCCAACAAGTCCAGCCACTGTACATAGAAAATTAAAGAGCTGAGAAAACACAGGATAGAAGAGCTGTGGGCGGACTGAAGCTTACCTCCGACTGAGACTTCTCCTCATTCTGTAAAAACAAACATCAGAAGAAGAAGATAAATCATTAGAGGATGTGCTGACTGAATTCTGACATGTTTTAATGAATAAGAAGAGAAGTTGAAGCTGCTGGTGGTCAGACCATGCACATGTCCTGACTCCTGTTTGATTTTAAAGCTCCATTTAGATGAGCTGTGTAAACTGTGGAGAAGATTGTCTGGTGTAATTTGTCTGGAAAGCAGAGATATCGTCCTGAAGGCATTGCACTCATCTGTGTGTGTGTGTGTGTGTGTGTTTGTGTGTGTGTGTGTGTGTGTGTGTGTGTGTGTGTGTGAGTGTGTGAGAGAGAGAGAGAGAGAGAGAGAGAGAGAGAGAGAGAGAAATAGGTAGGCCAATACATACAGCGTGAGAGCAAGCAAAACACAACTGGCTGATGCTGTTCACAAAAACAGTCAAACGTGCAACACCCACATTTACATGTAAACATGCTGCACTGGACGCTGAAACTGCACCTGGAACTGTTTAAACTGTTTTTTACAGCTTATTTATAGTTAGAGGTCAGTTGACAGTGAAGTCAAAATGGGATCATTTGTAACTAAAAGATTGATGTCAGCTAAAGTTGGACTTCAGTTTATCCATTTATTATTATTATTATTATTTTTATTATTATTATTTCAGCTGTATTACACTCACCAGATATGTTATATTATTGGTCCTGCTCGTTTGTTTTATTATCAGGATATTTCAAAAACTCATTTCCAAAGTTAACAATTATTTAAACTAAACTTGGAAGTCATGGGACAAGGAGCAAGTTCTCATATTCTCAAGCATAAACAGGATTTATTTGAGGATTTCCACTGTGAAATTCTGCATTTGCTTTGTAATGTAAAAACACATCTGGCTCATTTATCCCATGATAATTGATCACTAGATGCATTATAGTTTCTTTACATTTGCTAATATTATAAAACAACACATTTAGAGGATTGTTAAGCCTTAGTGGAGGTATGTGCTCTCTGGGTGCTTTTCATTTGTTGAAAAGTTTTTTGTTAATCCACAATCAGTATTTTTAAGGCCCGTGGGAGGCCAGAACAAAGCAGTTGTGTAATGCAACAAAGCAGAACATCTGATAATTAATGGTTTTTCATGTGGTTCCACCTACCAACCACCAAAACAAGTTTCAACGGCCTAATGTGTCTGTGCATGTATTAGTTTGTGTGTAAAGCACATGTGTTCTGCGGCATGAATGCATGCTTTACAAAGTGGCATCTGTCCACAAATGGTCTTACCACCCAAACAGAGCTGCAAATCTCATACACACGCATGCAGGCGCGCGCGCACACACACACACACACACACACACACACACACACACACACAGGATCCTAGATACACAGACAGAGCAGCCTGTGTGTCTTGGAAACAGAAAGCACAAAGATCTCACTCTGATGCCAAATCCGGGACCAGACTTCACAAACAAAAACAACCCCATGAACTATCAACATCATGCCAATTAATGCAAATGGACAAAAATGAAAAAGAAATCTGAGGGAAAACTAAAGTAAAGTTGGAGTTTTTTTTCATGGTGGTGTTGTGGAATTCCCAAATGTTACATTAGCTTTTCAGGTATGAACATGGTGTCAGAAATGTCTGCTTTACCGATAAAGAAATAGAAATTCCATAAAGTATCTAAGATTATATGTTCTGGGTATCATATGTTTGACTTACAGCTATATCTCACACTCAACAGAGCAAAACAAAAAAGCAGAGTGAAGTACTCCAGCGCTCTACAGTCCTCCTCCTATTCCCTACCGTTTGTTGCCAAGATGTCACGGTGCCCGCTAGGGATAATGTCGCCATCATTTTTGCCTCCACTCTCCTCCACTCTTTGATTGCAAACCTGTGGCTCTCTGGCTCAACGGACAAGCCAGTGCGGAGGAGAGATTCAATTGTCTGAGAGTTTCTCTGCTACACCTGAACAGGTGAGTTAACCAGCCCACAGAGGGAGGAGCAGTGAAGACAAGGCTCTGATTGGCTACTGTGTGAACATGTGGGCTGTCCCAAGTTGGCCAATGTGATTACAGCGAGGCATTTTTCTCACAGGGTGTTTGAGTCAAATATCTGGATAGATTAGAGGATAAATGTGTAACAGCGTACTGCAAACTCAAATATTCAATATTACATTTTGTTGGCAATAGCAGAATCTCTGGTTTCCACACAAACTGTGGAACGATCTGAACTGGTACACCTGGTGCTTTGCAAATTGTTGCAGATTGTTAAATACAAGATGATGCGATAATTATACAGAGTCGTGTTTTGTTTTCTCTCTTTCTGCATTGAACAATAGATCTGATAGTTTGTTTGTTTTTGTTTGGGGGGGGGGCGGGGGTTGCCTTTATTACCACCGTTTAGAGTGGAAAAGGACGCAGGAAACATGAGGAGAACAAGGGTATGACATGCAGCAAAGATCCCTGTCAGAATTAAACCAGGGCCATGCGGTTACATGGTATGTGCCCTCATCCCTGGGTCACCAAGAGCCCCGAGGGACTACACTTCACTAAAAATTTGTATTATAAAAAATGTTGTGACTGAGAAATTTCCTGAGAGGAACATTTTACAGTTGAAAAATAAACTTTTCAGTGCTCTCAAATGGACAAACTATGTAATGTCAAAACAAAATGTACCCCAAAAACGTAATGTTAGAACTGTATCAGTTTTAAAGGTAACCATCCGTTTTCAGTTGACGTTTTGTGTACTCACTGTGGAGTAAATGGAAGACGTGCTGGAGACCAGAGATAGGGATGATCCATGAACTGAAGAGACACAAACCATAAGAAAAAGTGGGGATTAAAAAGTACATGTGTACACACAACAGTACAATAATTATCTACATACCCCACCCCACATATACCACCCACTCCGCTCCAAACCTTCCCACCCAAAACTGTTCCTCCCTTTGTTACCAGTTCCTCCAACCCGCCCCGACCCATCTTCCCGCCTCCTTGTGGAAAATAATGCATGCAGCCATAAAGATAAAACGCCTACACGTTACAGTCGGACTTTGGGGTAACTAATGACAGCCTGAGCATTACTCTGCTAATGACTCAGCCACTAATCACAGATGAGAGGCTGGAACACAAGGCCAGCACTGTTCCCTGCCTGGGAGCAGATCAGAAGGGATCAGCAGCGTGATGTCATCAACCACACAGAGAGGTTGGGCTGATCCCAGCCGATTCATTAATTTCTTCATTCATTCTCTTCTTGGAAGAAAAAGACGGATAACTGAGGACACACTTTTATCTTAATTTAGTCTAGACAGCAAGGTGTGCTGCTGGGAGCCACATGAAATAGAGCACATTTTCTTGATGTCTGGTTTAATCACACCAATACATTTATGTAAGACCTTTTAACTTTACTCATTGTTTTTGGACCTGAATGGATAAGAGTTGCAAGAATTACTGGAAAATACATTTATAGACAAAGCAATAAATCAATTTGTCATGTTTGACATGTTACATGTTTTTTTGAGGGATGACTTTCATTTCTTGTATGTGGGTTGGACAATAATTACTATAGTATGTTATTGTGATATAATTGTGTGTTACCTTGTGAGATATATCATTATCTAACTGCAACCAAATTGGCCTGCCATTGGACAGAGTCATTTGTTGGTGTTGATTTTGGGGAAGCATTCTACTTTCCCTTTTCTGTTAAAACCAGTTTATACCAAATAGAAAGACCTGACATGCTCTCAGGTAGAGTTGTACTCTCTCCTACAAGCTGGCAATCCTCAGAATTGTTCAGATTTCCGGCTCCCCAGCATTTTTGGCAATGTGACCTTTTTACTGATGTTGCATGCTGATATGTCACTGTTTACAGTGTTAGCTTTGAGAATCTGCACTTTCTATACTTTCTTTATAATATTCTGTGAAACTGACTGTTTTTTTAACACAGTAAAAAAAAGCAAATTGTTAATTGATTTGTGAGAAGAAAAATAACATTACAGATTGTTTTCATCCATGACAATCACTAAGGTAAACACCATTAATCTCAATTTATACTTTTTAAGCATCTAACTCTAAGAGAACTACATAACCTGAAACGCATTTCCTCGTAAAATATGGTTTCTACAGACATAAGGAGAAGGTGAGCATATATAGTAAGGTGTGGGGAGGGTGCGGGTGAAGGGGATGAAGTGACAGTGTATGGTGGTGTAGCTCTCACACAGGACAGGTCTGACAAAGTGTTGGGTGGATGATGTGACTTTTGTCCTGTCAATCTAACAACGGCCGGGTAACTCTACACCTCAGCAACATATACATGTACACACAGACCGCATGTCCTCGCTGACCTACACACTGCGATCCAACTACCAAACAAAGACAGAGAAAGCAATGGTTTTTGTATGTTGTCACATCTCTCTCATACTTCTCACTGGGATCCCTGTAATCATCTCCTCCTCTGAAAGGGAAGACAGGGCGCAATAATTATAAGTTTGTGCTTGTGTAATTGTGCATGTGCAAATTTGATGTGTGCTACCTGTGCATTTGTATTGTAGCGTCACAATGTCGGGAAAAGCTCAACATGCATTTGCTTGAGACAAATGTCTTTTTAAGACGGCTGTACGATAAATAGTGTGTTTTTTGTAGTTTGCATTTTCTGGTTCTTACAATGTGGACATATTGATGTTGAAGGGTGGTTTTTATGAGTAACCTCTTTTAGTATTCTGAATGTTTATTTTGATTGCCCAGTGAAATCAGTTATATGATACACCTTCCCTATGCACACATACCACATCTTGATTCTGAAAGGACGTTTCCTAAGCTTTTAAGTTGAAGTCAAGATTTACTAGATTTCTTAAAGAAAACTCACAGCTGATTCCCCGGGTTGCATTTACAAAACCAGGTCCAGTGTCACTGGATTTGCTCTCCAACTCTTAGCCCGTCTCTCGTCTTTTTTACATCACTCTGTGATGTTGATCTGTGAGGTTTTTCCGACAGTCAACCATTAACTACATTTCCCAGAATTCCTTTGTACAACCTTGACAGAAGGCACATTAACATTTTGGATTCACCTGTTGATTACACAGTTTTGTCACCTTGAAAAACTGAGCCATGAGCATTTTAATAGCAAATGTCTTCTGGCTGCAATTTTTGGTTAATGGTTTGCGTTGCATTAGCATTTATTTTTTATATTTATTTTATATATTGTTTTCTGAAATACAAGTTCATGACCAACTGTGGCTACTTAACATTATTTAAGTGTTAAAGGCAGTTTTATTTCCATTAGGGGAACCACTTTCAACCCGATAATATGACTACTCCCAGTCTCAGTTAGTTCCTCTAATTCAAAGCGCTGTGTTTCTATGGCTCTGAGGATTGAGCAGCAGAGCAACCTCGCCCATGCGGGGAGTCTGCCTGCTGGTGGGAAAAGCACGGCTGGGTACTTATCCCAATAAACGAGCGTATGAAAACAACAAAGTGGCACCAAAGCTGATTATGGATTTCTAAGGGGATGACGGGCTTTTCTTAGTGGTGCGGTTGTAATCCTTTCTAATGTTCTCTAAACAAATAGAAAAATAATTCTTTTGGCACGGAGATGTGGAATGAGGAAGAGGAGGGTTCAGAGTCATAGAGAGATGGGGGGAACGCAGGTTTTGGAAAAGGATTACACTGTAATTAAAGATTACACCAAACATCTGAAGACCAGGGCCAGGACTCACACAGAGTCGAAGAATATTCATCCATCTTTCTCGTCTCCACTTACCTTCCTCAAAGCCGTCCTTGAAGGAGCCCGATCGACTCATGGTGCGAGTCTTCTCGTCAAGCGACATGCAGGAGTTTCTCAGTCGGTTGTCGCTGCACGGCTCATAGGAGCCGTCCGGATTGGTCAGGCTGTTGTTGCGCATACCGGCGAGGTTGATCTGAGCTGCTGAGGTCGGGCTGGATGCTATGAAAATGACATATTAAAAGTCAAGTGAGGATTTCTTTTCACCACTGGCATATTTGGGGGATTTATTGTTTAGTCAGCAAAAACTTTGAAAATGACAATTACAATGTCCCAGTCTAAGGTATCACACCATCAGATTGTTTTTTCGTTTTGTCCACCACAATTCCCAGATCCAAAGACATTCAGTTTACAGTTAGATATAAAACATTTATTTGATACATTTTCTGTCAATCCACTGATATAATATTCAGGATATGACTTAAGCCATGTGTATCAAATAGATGCTGAATCAGGTTGAGTTTCTCTCACCAGTTGTCAACAGCTTAATGGTGTGATGATGATGCGGTTTTAATTTATGTCTGTCTCAACCAACGGAGAACAAATGTACTGTGACTGGCGTAAGTACTCATGGAGCGTTATTTGTTTGCGTTTGTGTGTGTGTGTCTGTGTGTGTGTGTGTGTGTGTGTGTGTGTGTGTGGGGGGCACACCGAGTTGTCCGAAGTTGAAGCGAGTGCCGGAGGGGGAAGTGATGCTGGAGCTGGGGGAGAACGGGGAGTTACCGACTGATTCCTGCAGCCCACTGGTGGAGTGGGAGCGCAGCCAATCACGGGCCTCCTCGTGGCTTCGCAGCTGTGCCGACGGGCCATACCTAAAGGGAGTCAAAGAAAAGATATAAGCAGAGGCAAGGACACAAAACAGAACAGGTGCAGTGTAGATTCTGTGTTTTTACAGGACAAGGTGAATCTGATTTTTTTGACTTTTTACAATCAGTGAGGTGGATTCTTTTCTCATAAGCAGCCAGATTAGTAGCCGGGGTCTGACAGGATTCCAAAACAGCAAATTACAACAGTGTGAACATAGACTGATTCTCAGCTGTGAGCAACATAAACTGGAGGAAAAAAGCAGAAAAGAAGCCAAAGAAATTTGAACCCCAAAATCAGGCCCGCTACAGCACAACACAGTGACAGCTTTTTACCACACCAAAGTGACATGCCTTGTCACTGAAGCACAACACAACAACACATGTGCCAAGTGCCAAACAGAAACGTCAAAAGCTTCTTCTTTTATCAAGCGTTAGCACAAGCCTCAAAGAGTGAATGTAGACTCAGAAATAAAAGAAAGTCAGTAGATAATATGGTGAACCAGTGTGTAATGGCGCAATAGTCTAGCAAGAAGTGCAGTTAATACCTGAGTCCTTTCTTAGGCAGAGTGTTTCTACCACAGTGTGGCCCGCTGTAGGAGAGAAACACTTCAGAGAGGCAAAGCAAAGGAGGCAAGGAAACATGTAGCTGCATCTCTTAAAGACTAGCTAATGCTATTTCTAACCAGCAAAGATATTGTTCTTATTGTTACTAGTACATCCCAACTTAAACACTGCAAATAAATCTTGCCATATTATATTGGCTTTTTACTCAGTTCTTTCGCTCTCTCTTTTCTTAGGACAACTGAAAAAACTAAATATTTTTAACAGAAAATTCTTAAAAATGTTTCTATGAATTCATATTACTGGCTTGATATTTCAATTCTGTGCAGAAAATAAGGGAAATGGTAAAATATTCTTTGACAATTTTGCAGTGTAAAATCAATGATAAACATTCTATGCCCATGCTATTGGGTGAACGCACGTACAAACTCTACCACAAGGTGGCAGCATGTGAGCACGCCAAACAAAAACAGTGAAGCTGCCAACATCCACACAGACAACCTCACATTTAACTCGCTCATAAATTCCCATTCATACAGAAGCTAGAGTTCCTACAAATAACCACAAACTACCACACAGAGCGACACACCTACGCGCAAAAAAACATAAAAATACAGAGAGCTATCGCAGAGCTTCTCTCTGGATCTATGTGATGCTCTCTGTGTGGCAGCAGGCGGTGGTTTAGTAGGAACCTCCACAGCTGCACACAGGTACATTTACCTGTCCTGCTTCCGAGGTAGCGTGTTTCGGCTGAATATAGGGCTAGCGGAGGGGGAGGAGAGGGGACTGATGGAGGACATGAAGGAAAACGCACAACAGACACAGAAAAAGAAAGTTTTAGATAATGAAGTGAATCCTTCAGAATAGGTCAACTGCGAAACACCTCACCAATGAAGTTAATAAGAAAACACAGTGAGGACGGAGGGTGATGTCATGGCTCAAAGCTTCGACTGCAGGTGCTATTAAGTTTCCTCTGAGACATTCCTGTCATATTACGCTGTCAACCTGTCAGGATGGAATCCGCTACAATGACCACAATTACTGTTTAGTTGACCGAGGACGCCACAGGGTTTCGTTTCTCTGCTTAAGCGAAGGACAGAACGACAAACAAGAAGAGACAACTTGCCACGGCGGACGCTTTGTACATCATTTTAAATCTGGATTCTTTAAAGGTCCCATGGCATGGTGCTCTTTGGATGCTTTTACATAGACCCTTAATACAATATCTGAAGTCTCTTTTCCAAAATACAGCCTTGGTGCAGAATTGCAGCCACTAGAACCAGTCCCACAATGAGCCTTCCTTAATATGTCCCATTTCTTAGTCTGTAGCTTTTGAGGGGAAGGCAAGGCGGAGGATGGGGGTGTGGCCTTGACCAACTGTCACTTTGCTTGTTTAAAAGCCATGATATGTCTCTCTCTCTCTCTCTCTCTCTCTCTCTCTCTGGTGGTTACCTTGCCCCTTATGAGGTCATAGGGGGCCAGACTCAAGATCAGCCCATCAGAGCTTTCACTTTCTCAAAAGGCAGAGCAGGATACCCAGGGCTCGGTTTACACCTATCACCATTTCTAGCCACTGGGGGACCAAAGACAGACTAGGGGAATGCACAGTCATGTTAAAAAAACTCAAAGTAAAATTGTCATGCCATGGGACTTTTAAAAGGAATTGCAGTAATATCAGAACTGAGCAGTATTTAATGTTGTCGGCGATTAAGTATTTATATCCTCAAGTGAGAGGATCAATATCAAAAAGTAAAGCAATATCCATTATAAGTAGCTAAATGTACTTAATCAAGAAAATCAAGTAACCACTCATTATGCAGAATGACCCCTTTCAAAGCTTTATATTACACACTTATTTTTCTAGGGGATTATTTTCACAGATGCATTAAAGTGTAAGCAGCGTTTTAATGTTTCAGCCGGTTGAGGTGAAGCTCATTTGAACTACTTTTATAAACTGTCAGATTGCTTAATCTTTAAAAGGGCTTCTATTTTATAAACTGATTGTATGTTTTGCAAAAGAACTAGTAATATTTACCACTGAAATACAATGAATTAGAAGCGTTAAAGAAATAGTATGTGAAGAAGAAAAAATGTGTGTAAGAAAAAATTCAATCTTTTCCATTTTTGTTTTTCTTACCAGAATTTTGAAACTGCTTTTATGTTTTATTTTATCTATTTTTAAATAGGATTCCAAATAATTCTCAACTTATCTGGGTTTCTCACCTCTCAGACATGCCGGTCTTGACGCTGCCGGCGCGGCCCAAAGCAGACAGGGTGTCCTCCCTGTGCGTCCCATGGCCGGCGCTGCCAAGGCTCATGTCGATGGACTCGCTGCTGGTGTGCATGCTGCTGACGGAGGGGTATCCCATGCTGCTGCCTGTCCCGCCGTGCCCGCCCAGCGTGCTCTCTCTGCTTTGGGCGGAGGAGCTGCTGAAGGTGGTACCCCACGTTAGGCTGTTGGAGGGGCCGGTGGAGGAGTAGACTGAGCCGGGACTGGAGGCCTGTGGTGGGGCGGAGAGGACGTTATGTTTTTTAATAAGTCTGTTTTTTCCAGTGCTGAAACAATTAGTATTTCAATTTCTTAAGTGATTCATTAAATAATCATATAATAAAAAAGATATGAGGCATTTTCACTTTTATTTGACCGTCAGTTTGCTATAAGACAAGTGACTAAACTTTTGAACCTATGCTTACTGTTCGTAAAGACATGAGTTAAAAACAATGCCTGTGAGTCACTATATGACTGAGACAGTCTGATGAAGTCTTATGAATCATGTGAAAAGGTGACGGTGAGTTCATGACTGAGCATGCTTACATTTTGCTGCAATACGTAGCCTACAGTTAGTCAAACAAGTACCTACACTTCCCATCTGTACTTTTGCTGAACAAATTTATAAGTAGTTCGAGAAAAAACAAGTTTGTGGTATTAGTCAGGTGTGAACAAAATCTCTCTAAAATCAAAATGACAATCATTTTAATCTTAAACCCAAACCTAATCCTCTGGTTTGACCTCATAGCTAAAGTGTGAAAATGACAGTAGCTCTAAAGTTAAATGATAAGAAATATAATGCTATTGAGAATATTGTGCATATTAAAGTCAGGCAGTTCTGTAGAGAAACACAGTAGCATACACATACAGTGAGGAAAATACGTATTTGAACACCCTGCTATTTTGCAAGTTCTCACACTTAGAAATCATGGAGGGGTCTGAAATTGTCATTTTCAGGTGCATGTCCACTGTGAGAGACATAATCTAAAAAAAGAAATCCAGAAATCACAATGTATGATTTTTTAACTATTTATTTGTATGATACAGCTGCAAATAAGTATTTGAACACCTGTCTATCAGCTACATTTCTGACCCTCAAAGACCTGTTAGTCTGCCTTCAAAATGTCCACCTCCACTCTATGTATTATCCTAAATTAGATGAGCACCTGTTTGAGGTCGTTAGCTGCATAAAAACATCTGTCAACCCCATACAATCAGTAAGAATCCAACGACTAACATGGCCAAGACCAAAGAGCTTTCCAAAGACACTAGAGACAACATTGTACACCTCCACAAGGCTGGAAAGGGCTACGGGGAAATTGCCAAGCAGCTTGTTGAAAAAAGGTCCACTGTTGGAGCAATAATTAGAAAATGGAAAAAGCTTAACATGACTGTCAATCTCCCTCGGACTGGGGCTCCATGCAAGATCTCACCTCGTGGAGTCTCAATGATCCTAAGGAAGGTGAGAAATCAGCCCAGAACTACACGGGAGGAGCTGGTCAATAACCTGAAAAGAGCTAGGACCACCGTTTCCAAGGTTACTGTTGGTAATACACTAAGACGTCATGGTTTGAAATCACGCGTGGCACGGAAGATTCCCTTGCTTTAACCAGCACATGTCAAGGCCCGTCTTAAGTTTGCCAATGACCATTTGGGTGATCCAGAGGAGTCATGGAAGAAAGTCATGTGGTCAGATGAGACCAAAATAGAACTTTTTGGTCATAATTCCACTAACCGTGTTTGGAGGAAGAAGAATGATGAGTACCATCCCAAGAACGCCATCCCTACTGTGAAGCATGGGGGTGGTAGCTTCAGGCTTTGGGGGTGTTTTTCTATACATGGGACAGGGCGACTGCACTGTATTGAGGAGAGGGTGACCGGGGCCATGTACTGCGAGATTTTGGGGAACAACCTCCTTCCCTCAGTTAGACCATTGAAGATGGGTCGAGGCTGGGTCTTCCAACATGACAATGACCCGAAGCACACAGCCAGGATAACCAAGGACTGGCTCTGTAAGAAGCATATCAAGGTTCTGGCGTGGCCTAGCCAGTCTCCAGACCTAAACCCAATAGAGAATCTTGGAGGGAGCTCAAACTCCATGTTTCTGAGCAACAGCCCAGAAACCTGACTGATCTGGAGAAGATCTGTGTGGAGGAGTGGGCCAAAATCCCTTCTGCAGTGTGTACAAACCTGGTGAAAAACTACAGGAAACGTTTGACCTGTGTAATTGCAAACAAAGGCTACTGTACCAAATATTGACATTGATTTTGTCAGGTGTTCAAATTCTTATTTGCTGCTGTATCATACAAATAAATAGTTTTAAAAAATCATACGTTGTGATTTCTGGATTTTTTATTTTAGATTATGTTTTTCACAGTCTACACCTACGATGACAATTTCAGACCCCTCCAGGATTTCTAAGTAGGAGAACTTGCAAAATAGCAGGCTGTTCAAATACTTATTTTCCTCACTGTATAGTGTGACATATGTGATGAGGCTCTGTAAGCGTAACATCAGCATGCTAACATGCTCACAATAACAATGCTAACATGCTGATGTTAAGCAGATAATGCTTCGAGTGCTAAAACATGCAAATTAGCGTCAAAGTCAAACTGAAGTTGATGGAACTGTTGAAAACATTGTTTTCCAAACATAAATCAAAGTACGGACCAGATGATAGCACTAGATCCAAAGTTAACCTGCAACAACTCTTTAAGCCACATAGAGTACGAGGAAAACAAGTTGTGAACACACCATTGACACATAACCTTTTAGGTTATTATAGTTAACTTCTTGGCAAACAGTTATTGTTGGCAAACAGTTTCTTATTTACACATCCAGCAATTACAAATTCTAATTATAATTCATTGAGTTGTGTTTCTGTAAGCCCAATATTCAGTCTCTCTCTTTAAAATATGTTTTTTCTCTACTGACTGCTGAGAGAAATATCTGTCTCTTTAGCTGCTGAATGCTGCCCTGTGTTCAACAGCTTGTCTATAACTTCTGGAATTTGTGCAGAGCAAATAGTGTACAGAAGCATTTTGGCTGAAAACAGCTGCCGGCTACAAAACAACAATGAGTTTAGTGAGAGTGAACCAAAGCCGTAAAGTTGCTACTGGACAGCTAAACAATAAGCTGAAACTTCCTATCAAGCCTGAGGGGAGCTGAATATCCAGGTGATTGTTCTCTGTAGGATCATCACAACAGGAAACCCCTTTCACACTGTTGGACTGCCTTCACATTGTCATTTGATACAGTGGTTTTATTAAAAAAAATATTTATTGTAGCCACGTTAAGAAATCACTTCTTTTTTTTACAATTCTTTCTGAGGAGGACTTGGATGACTGCACAGAATGTCATGGCAATCCCTCTAATAGTTGTTGAAATGTTGCAGACCAAAGTGGTGGGCCAACCAACAAGCCAACATTAGCATGGCTAAATTAGAAACATGGCTAAAATAAATTCAAATGCAACTCCAAAATAAACTATAAGAAAAGCAAAAAATGCTTTCCCTCTTCTGATTGTAAGTAATGGGTTCTGGGCAGTTGGAGAATGTGTAAAGCTAAAAATAGCAGCTTAACAAATGAATAAGTAGCTGCTCCCGTGACTCAGTTCTAAAGATTATCCATTCTACTTCAGTCATTACAAAGGAAAGACTTCTGAATCTAAAAGCCATAGATAATGTTTATATGTTCTTGGTCACCTGCTCGCTGCCCAGCGTCCCCATCCCTATTCCCTGCACTCTGCTTCCAAACAGGGGGCTGCTGGTCTCGCTGTCCACGCCTCCTAGCCCTCCGTCAGGGGACTCCAGCACCGTGCCCACATGGTTCATGGTGGCGTGGGGGTTGGAGATAACAGTGGAGTTCTTCATGTTTTCAGTCGTGGTGATGGGAGCCTGTTTACTGGGCTTCCCACCAAACAACCTGGTGGGAAATCAGAGAAGGGAGGAAGGTTGAGAACTGGGACTAAAGTAATCGCAGGACTGAAGCAAAGAACGTCATATGATATTCTTTTTATTGTTGTGAATTTTAACAAATCACACAATTAACAGAATGTAAAGATGAAAAATATTTGAATTTCTATAGAGCAAAATATGCAAATTCTGTCCTCTGACCTTAACAGAGAGATTTGATATAACGTTTTTGGCAATCTATAAACTACATGTCTTCTAATGCATGTTGTAGATAATTACATATTTTAACTTGATTATTACACGTAGCTTTTTACTAACAAAGTTTTCAGGTTTTGCAGTAGCTTTAAGCTACCTTTTTTTGTGTATGAATGTAAATTTAAAGTGTATGCTGTTGCAAGCAGAAAGGTCATGTGGGTTTAAAAAACAATTAGGAATCATCCTCTAGAGATTGTGAATATTAACTGCTAATTAAACAAAACATCCATGTAAATTTTCATGGCTTTTCTCGATCAAATAAGCGTTGAAGCAGGCTGGCTGAGTTTGCCATCCTTAAGGTCCCACCGCTAACAGGACATAAACACCAGTTATTATTATTATTATTCTTTATTTTGAAGCCAGGAAATGTTGAGTCAGTGCTCAGCACGATTCAAGGCCAATGTGTACACACACACATACACACACAGAGAGAGAGAGAGAGAAAGGGAGAACTCTCTCCTGGTTCTGCTAATCCTGGGTTAGAGTTAAATGGCAGGCTATGATGACTGGAGCCGGGGTGGGCGATAATGGCAGCACACAGTGTCTTTGAAGTGTTATCACTCCCTCACATTTATGAGGGCAGAGCGCTGAGGTAAGACTCAGCTCCCATTACCCAGCACCACACCCTCCCTCCCTCCTCCACCCTCCCCCCTGTACCACCAAGGCTTGGCAGCTGATCAGCCCATCTCAAAGCCTGCTTTTCACAATGGCCTGATTTAAACTTACTGTGTGTGTGTGTGTGTGTGTGTGTGTGTGTGTGTGTGTGTGTGTGTGTGTGTGTGTGAGTGTGTTGTATGTTGGTAAAGTCAAGCCCATACAAGAAGGCCCCACTTAGTATGGCTCATCAGCTAGCCGTCACTATGTCTACAGGACAGTACAAATTATGTTTTGTAAGTTGAGGTACTTAAGTCAATTATCTTAAGAGTGTGTGTGCTCACCTGCGCAGTGTCGGTGAAGAAACCGGCTGTCTTCCAGTCAGAGGAACAGTCGCTGCTCCTCCACTCTGCATCACGACTCCGTTCCTGAGAAGGTCGATGTCAGAGACCCCCTTCTCCCGATCCGTCTGATTGGCCAACAGGCCTCCTGAGCCGTTGGCCTTGGAGACGCTGATTGAGTTTTTCCCGTGAGTTGTGACGGAGAGCACGGCGGCCTCGATGCTGCTGGTGGAGGAGCGGTTTCCGTTGCGGGCGGCTGCTCCCGAGCGGCTGGGTCTTGGCAGGCTGCGGTACTGCAGGGTGGAGCGGGCGCTCATGGGGAGGAAGCCGTCATCGTGGTGACCCAGCATCGACCCGCCATCCTGCCCACTGGCCTTTAACCCTCCTGCAAGCGATCGTGCCCCAGACTTGGGCATCTTGCCCAGGGTGGCTGAGCCACTTGTTATGGTGGCGCCGCTGGCAGTAACAATGGTTACCATCCCATGGCCCTGCTTCTTGAAGCCGAAGGTGCTGGTTGGGGTGCGCGAGGTGTGTGAGCTGAGTGTATGTGTCTGGGAGTGGGGGTCTGAAACGGTGTGTGTGAGGGCGTTTGACGTGGACGTGCGACTGGAGGGGATCGATTGTTTCTTTGCCTCATCGCTGCTGCTTCGTCCTGCGTCTGAGGGCGAGCGGTGAAGGCCGTTAGGTCGAGGAGAAAGACGACCCTTTTCTGACACTTTGACGTCATCTGTCTTGCCTGCAGGACACAAAAACAAGACATCAGTGGGGTGTGACAGTGCTACTGTTACATGATTTTACACTCAAATTATTTTCACTATAATTTCATCTACAGGCAACACAATGACATAATTTATGACAATTTTGATCATGCATGTTATACACATTTGTAATAAAACGTCTTAGAGCAAAAATGCCATCAGATACGGGAACCTGGGACAAAATTGTGATCCAATGTCAGTTTAGGGGTTCTTTAATTTGAAAAAGTTTGGCAACCACTGCACTAAATAAACAAATAGCATTTTAATTTTAGAGGTGAGGAAGAATGATGAGTAGAATACAGGTGTATCAGATAGGATTAAGTGAAGTAAATAGGAAAACTTGTATTTATTTTTTGATATATTTAAACATTCCTATTGGCAGTGGATGACTGTTACCTGAACTGTGGGTCTTGAGGCCACTGGAGCTCATGGAGACTGTGCTATTGGTGCTTTTAGTCCGAGGGGATGTGACCCCCACCTGAGTGCTCATGCCCCTCCTCCAAGAGCCCGTGTGGGACACAGAGGGGGTCTTCCTCCCCGAGCCACCCTTGTCGGACTCATCAGAGACATCAGAGGGGTTCCGGCGGCTCCACTTGGAGCCTGTCTCCATCCTGCTGACCCCGCAGTCTGACCCGCTGTCCGGCCTCTTCACCTCGTCGCCTGACCAGGCCTGGTGCACCGCTGTTGAGGCCGAGTGCTTCTCTGCATCCGTCACAGGCTGGGAACACACACACACACACACACACACACACACACACACACACCAAGTAGGTCAGATTTATTACTGCTGAAGAAAGCGTCTTTTATGAGACATTGCCAAGTGCCTCCAAAAAGCACTCCATTTTATGACCACAGCCATCACGCTGTGTAATCCTGCCAGCATCCACATTACCAACACCTGAGCAGTTAGTCAGGAAGCTCATTAACCACATCAGGGCTGGAGCAGAAAGAGTTCTCCTCCTTATTTGAAGCATTTTTTGCTGATTTAGCTTTGGCAGACAGCTCATGTTTTTGCAAGAGAGACTTGAACTTAAGGTCAAGTTATGAGTCTTGATAAGCAAATTGCAAGTCAAGAACAGTCAAGAGTCTTTCGAAATGTGAGGACATTTAAATATTTTCCTCCAAAGTGGCATTATTAGTGTGTTTTACACTAGGTAGCTAAGATCAGTGCTTGTAGCAGCTTGCCTGCTGCTGTTTACACTTGGTCCTGGACTTTACCAGGTTACAGTTTGAGGTGATTTGAATTTTGAGACTAGAAAATGTTTGCTTAAATGTCTTGAATCAAGTCTTGAGTGAGTCAAATCTCACGTAAGTCCACTTGAGACTGTGGCTCCTGTGATGACTCTTCTTTATACATGTGGAAATACTTCCTGATCAGCCAGAGCTTAACAAGTTAATTTGTCTTTTTTTTTAACTTAAAGCATACTTACTGAAAGTTGGTGCTGAACTTAAAATTTCTATTAACTTTTGTGAGGATTAAAGTATAACTTAGCTAGCTCACCAGTATCGTTATTTTTCTAACAGTACATTACAGCTGTTTGAGGGATGATGGCTGCTTTTAAGTTGATTCTGCAGTTGCCAAGGCAACACTGCAAACATGCAGCAAGCTGCTCTACTCACGGTATTTGAAACAGACTTAATCCACCTGCACTGTGTCATGCTTCTGTAGTGACAGAAAGGCTACTTTGTTTTTGTTTCTTCAGCCCCTCGATCTCATCATGGCGACTGGCTCCATATCAGCCACAATAACGTGAGTCACGTGACAATATTTTCGTCTCAGCGATCACTTTTCTGAAGCGTAGTGGCTCTTAATCGGTGTTTAATGATTTGAGGCCAGAGTCAACATCAGCTTTTGTGAGTTCACAGCTGTAGTCTCACATTCTTCTCTGAATGCAGAGGAATGCTGGGACAGACAGGGAAATGAGGCTGAGAGGAAAGATACGGTTGCTTCAGTTCACCACTATATGCTACTAGTTTATATTCCTTCAAAACCAGTTCACAATGCAATATGACATTTGACAAATTAACATTTGTACATTTACCATTGAATTCACAGAATTAATGTGAAATGAACTGCTGTTCCGGATAACTCATGCTGCTTTGAAAATATCACCTACGATCTCTTCTCCTGAACAGTATAAACAAGGGCCCACTCAAAGCCACTAAAATACATCCTAAATAAAGTCAATGAAATAGTGATTATTTGCTAGTAGAAACCTACAGTTGTTCATGTAGGCATCAAATAACCAGCATAGTGTGACATATTGCAGCGCTGATCCCAAGTATTCAACTTGGAACAAATAAACACAAAATAATAATGAAACAAAATGCATCCTTATCTTTATCTTCTTCTAAATTAGAAAAAAAAGACCATCAATATCTTCAACTGTTATGATGGAGGTTATTGATGTTATTGCAGACAGATGAGAGGACAACCACTGGCACAACTACAGTTTGATGGAATTTATTAAAAAACACAGTATTGAATACACGTATTCAACCCAAATCCTTTCCAATCAGCTTTCAACAACGTCACTCATACCCTGCTGTTTAGGTAAATGACTACCGGAGTGTTTTGTACATCACCCTTTTCTAATAAAATATTTTACAGGTTTAATCCGAGTTAATGACTGGAACTTACTATCCACACCTGTGGCAAATTTGGATGTGTGTGTGTGTAAGCGTGTGTGGTCTTACCTGTGTGTTGAGGCCTTTGCGCTGTGCAGCAGGCGTGTTGACGTAGGAGGAGATGGAGGAGCTGGTGTTGATGTCATCTGTGTCGATGTTGTCGCTAATGCCACTGCTCACAGAGCTGCTGTCATCCCAGCTAGACACAGAGAGAGAGAGAGGTTAACTTTAGTACTCTTTAAACAATGCATCTTTCAGGGTGGAGAGAATGGGGGGTCCACTTTGTAGACAACAGCTCTTTGGGAACATGTTTCATTCCTTTCTAAATAGACAAATTCACTAAGCAGACGGTCGGCAGAGACACAGCGGTTTTTTATATTGTGAACTGCTTTGCATCAGTCAGAAGAAAAGAGATGGAAAACTTATTCTATTAACTAATCTGCCAAACGGAATTAAAATTGGATAGAAAAAAAAGATGGTAAGAGCTTCTCTGACTGCCTGGTGATTCTTTTACCTTTATTTTTCCATCTGAACTAACTTCAGCTTGGGTACACACACACACACACACACACACACACACACTCTCACACACACACACACACACACACACTGAATGGGGCTGTCTATCATTTGAACAAAGGCTTGCTGGTGGGGTGACATCACGGCGTGTGTTTTTGTGTGAAAGTGTGTGTGTTTGTGTGTCTGAGTTGATCAAACAGACCCATCTGAACAGAGCAAACACGCCGGGAGGTAATGCAGGATATCTGTAAATATGTGTGTGTCTGTGTGTATTCACTAGAAGTCTGTGGGGGACAGGAAGCCCTGCCAGTTGGCAAACATTACTCTGAAAGGACCAGAGGGAGGCGGATGGTCATGGCCAGTGCCGGGTTGGCTGCACCACACACACACACACACACACACACACACACACACACACACACACACACACACACACACACAGTGGTGTTGTCAAACTGTCTGTATTTTCACAGTGGTAAGGGGTCCGTTCACTTAAGACTATCAATACATAAAAACCTGTCAACAAAGTCTTTGTATGACAGCACTGAAACTGTCACACACATCGCTTCCGAAAAAGAAAGAAGCACATTCTCACATTTGAGCAGCTGGAAACAGATAACCTTTGCTTGATAAATTACTTTACAATTGTTGATTCAACTCACCAACTTAATGTGTCAACACTATAATCACCATATTACCAGCGGGTCTGCATACAGTTTAAAATTCTTTGTTACTAGTGCCAATACGATAACCTGCTTTATTCGATACTGATACCAAACAATAGTTTGAGCAATATGAACATTTTAAATATTGTGGTAACACAAGCAGCCAAATAAGAACCCTAGTTAAATTAAATAAAGTCCAAAATCAATTAGGTTTCCAGAAAAATGAGGAAATATCTCAGAGTGAGGCAAAGCATCTGTCCAAGCATTCAAAGCCAACTTGTAATAGTTGATGACACAGAAACATCATGCTAAGTACAAAAAAACCAAAAGCACGGAAGTTAAGCACCCAGCACATCATATACGCTCCCATTTATCATTCATCTGTCAAGTCGGATTTTCAGACAAGCAAGACAACAAGTAAATACAGTGTTCAGCTGCCAACTTGGAAGTCCTGATTGTTTCCCACCAGCAGAATATGAACACATCATAATTACAGCTTTTATACACTAAACAAAAACAAAGATTGGTGAATGGCTCAAATCCCAGAATTCAGACTCACCACTAAAATCTAATCAGCTGGCCCTTTTGCAGATTTTAAGCCAAACCAATTTGCTGTGTTTTAAGCAACCTTGCTAACAACCTGACACACAGGGGAAACACAACTTCCTTCGGAATTTACCAGCAGCAGAGCAGAGATACTATGTTTCAGAGTTGAAGCATCCGTGAATACGTGAGCTGAGACGTGCTGATTGATTTAGAGTGACCACAACCGTCTCAGCTCGTCCAAACAGCCACAGGGGAGAGTCCCACAGACAAACACACTCACAAGCGCATACACATACATGGAAAATAAAGATGGACAGCCATGAAGAAGCATATACATTCATACATAAAACCATAAAGATTCCTGAACACAGACTGAACCAAAGACATCACATCAGGGACAAGTTTCCTTGTTACACTTGTGCATGCGTGCGTACGCGCGCGCACACACACACACACACACACACACACACACACACACCTACCTGGTTAGGGTGCCTGGGTTGCCGTGGGAACCGGGGCGCTGCGGGAAAATACCAAGCTGGACAGAAAGCTTCATGACTTCATGCCGCTGAGAGAGTTCACAGAACCAAATGTCTCTCCTACACCCTCTGTATCTCTCTCTCTCCCTCCCTCTCGCACACACACTGAGCTTTCTCAATGTCTCTCGCCCTGGCAGTGTTACTAGATGCAGCTCTTTTGTCGCACGTTGCACCGACGGTTCATCCCTGGGGCACTGTCTGCCTCTCTCTGGTCTAACAGAGAGAGAAACTGGGGGGGAGGAACTGCCCTGCTGCTGGTAACATGAGCCTCCCCCGGGACTGTTAACCACTTCACTGCTGCAGCCACACCACTAATAGAGCACACGCAAACACACCCCGAGCTCTAAATAAGCCACTTCAGTCTAACAAGAATCAAATGGCAACACAAGTCAAAGCCACATGATCACAGACAAACTCCCTAAAACTGAAGGACAATCCTTGTCCCAATGTTGCTGTCCTGTGTGTTTCCCAGCTCTGGTTTGTGTGTATGTGTGTCTGTGTGTGCAAGACTGCAATTTCCCAGACAGATCCACCCTGACTAACTGACAAGCCAGTGCTAATTAGAGATCAGGGCAAGCGGCTTGGCCCAACCCACAGCCTTCTGCTGGCAAAGCAACCTGACAGTTAAGCACTGACGAGCCCTTTACGGCCAATCACAGGAGACGGTAACTGCTGGCTGCCCGCAGGAGGAAGCGGTGCCAAGCATTGGCCGACAAGGCTGACAACTAATAGATCATCACACTGAGGGAATGAGGTGAAATGCTCTTTCTTTTAAGGGTTGGTTTACCCAAATCACAAAATTAACTCATGTTCTATTACAGTATCAAGCCATTTAGACCATTCTGCAGAGCATTCAAATTTGTGCCTCTGAATTAATACAATGGGGGTGAATTAGTTTCTGGGGCTTTTTAGATTTTGGGGGACCTGACCCTTTAAATCAGCTGGAGTGTGCATTTAAGACATTGTGTGCAAGCACAAACTTCATTCTCTCACTCACTAAAGAGGCTTAAAGGCTTGTAAACCAGTCAGAGAGGACAGTAGTGGACAAGGAAAAGTGACCCAAATCAAGACATTCCAGGGAGCAACCTCGCCTTTCGCCGCATCCCTTTAGAAAGCTTTTCTGTTTTCCAAAAAGGGTCAGAGTTCAGAGTTCAAACCTCCAAAGAGAAGAGCAACGTGGGGGAGGCAAGGGGACCAATGGAAAGAAAAAGAGCTACCATGTGGGTCGGCCAATAGGAGTGTCTGGAAGTGTCCTGAGAAAAAAGCTGTGGTTATGTTTGTTTAACTTTTCTTGTGTGCGTCCCTTGGGACTGTGGCCAGTCGATGGTTTGGTTGGCCCGGCAGTCCTGTAACCCCCCTCCTGAAAAACCCATCCAACGCTGGCACATGCACACAGGATCTGTGCCGCAGAAACATACACACAGACATGCAGCCACAACAGAGTTGGGAAGCAGAAGTAAGGGGATTTCCTGTGTTTGAGGGGTGACTACTGGTCCTCATACTGGAGCTGGATCATATAACCCCAAATCTCTGTCTCTGTCCACACAGACAGACAGAGTGGGGCAGGAAGAGGGGAGGATTTTGACTGTCTCTCTGACTTAACAGCCCTAAGGGTTGGGGGAGGGGGGGGGGCAAAGATGAAAGTTGAGATCCGGTGTTGTCGCTTTATCCCAAACATATCAGCACCATCAGAGACATGCAAAACACTTTATTCTTATCAGTAAATGTGGTTTGCAAAATGTCACAACATGAAAACAGCTTGGCTAGGCCATAACACAACATCAACATTTATCAATTTTCAGTGGAATCATATCCTGATGATCTGAGCTTTGTATAGTTTGAAATGTTCTGATACAATACCGGATTTTCGGTATTGATATAAAAAATACTTAATGCCTACCATGATGGAATTAATGTTTCTCTGCTATTGTTCATTTTAACAAAAGCCGCCAAACTTCTTAAACTCAAATGTTGACTAAACACAAGCAGCAGTCTAAGAAATTTTCCTCCATACATTCTTCCATCCTCCTTAAATTGACAAAGTTTTGAAATAAACCAAGGCATATCTGATCAAACAGCATGTGAATCTAAACAGATATGCAATGCCAACTTTTGATACGTCATAAGTATTAAGGATTTATATCCAGTCCAAGTCATGGTATAATCATATTGTGTTGTTAAAAAAAAATGATTGAAAGAAAATTGTATAAAAATGAAGAACAACAATTCAAAAATTCTACAAAATGCAATCACCTAAATAACAGATACAGAGAGAAATGCTCAGTGTTAAAACAGAATGCTACGTGTTCAGACTGGCATAGCATTCATATGGAACTTAGGCAATGTATAGCAACAAAACAGAAAACCAAGGCAGCAAAATAACGCTAGCATTTCTCACATCAGCATCTGTACTCGTAGCTGCTCTTTGCCTTTGGGGTTCAAGACTAATTATTTCAGTGTTTTAAGTGAATTAATACATGCAGGCTCTTGTGTGGTTTTGGTTCTGAAGCATGCTATGATCACAGGTGATCTTAGTGGATGGATTTAATAATATGTTGAAGTGTTAACAACAAAACGGGAAAATGTACCAAATCTACACTTGAGAAGCAGAAAATTATTTAAGCCAAAAATCACTAAAACGTGACTACATTTATGGTTCAAGGTTCAGCTCAACTGTACCTGTTTTTATGATTTCATCAAAAGCCGTTAGTAACAAACGGGTATACAAAGTGTGAGGGCGAAGGAGACAGTGAAGGGGCCGCTAGGACGGGACCCAACACATTCCAGGCCGGAGCCCAGAAAATGACACAGCTGTCCCTGCAGGGACGAGAAATGACAGGACTGGACAACGCACTCAGGAATGTGTCTCCCTCTCTCTCGTGTCTGGTCTTATTGTCTCCTATCTCTGGAAAAAACTTTGCTATCAGCAAAAACTGAAAGAACACTGAAAGAATTTATCAAAGCGTTTAGATCCATCTGGCTGCCTGTCTTTCACACAGATTTACTCTGACTTGTCTCTTTCTCTCTGTGTTTGATGTGTAAACAAACCCACTCCCTTAGATTCAACCAGCTGAGCCGGATCCACAGTACAAACTCATCACACGTGCGACACGCATCACCAAACAACGAAAAGCTAAATTTAAAATACTAACGTGGAATTTCTCACATGTGTGCAGACACACTACTTAAAGGCACGGCACATAGAAACTAGGCCATTGTCGCCTCAGTGCTAGAATGAAACACAAGGCTGTAATGTGTGTGGTCTACCACATGGGGTAATGGGATCTCGGGGGCACTAAAAGAAATAGTGCAGCTGAAACATAAAGGCAAACTTTGGCCAGAAACTGCCTTATTTTATGCTTAACTGGTTTGAAACAAGCTTTATAAGTTCCTCCAGATAACATATGATGATCCACTTTGAGGAAATCAAACATTTCCAGGAGTTTCCTCTCTTTAAGTTGAGCCACTTTGGTTTTTTCCCTTTTGTTCTTTGGTCTATTTTCCACAGATGCCTTCAGTTGCTACTCCATCTGAATTCAATTTCTTTGTGCAAAATGTTGATGTTAAACTGCACAATTTTAAGTATGGAAACAAAAACACTTAATAATAATTTCCAGTTCCTAACAGAAAATGTGGATTGGTTACTAACAGTCCGAACAGTTATTAAGTTCAACATTAATTAGCTAATACAGAATATGTATATGATAATGTTAGATAGTACTAAGAGTATTCATTCCAAAAATAAAGCTTCTTTAGTTGAAATAAAATGGTAAAGCAGTGACTTAAGGGTTAAAATTGAGAAAATTCAAATGATACCTTTTGGGGTTTACAGGACAACATTTTACCAATATGTTGGTCTGTAGCCTGTTAAATTTCAAGAGCCCATGACATTATATCTTTCTCGCATGCAGACTTTTGTCCCTGAGCCTTTCCTGCAGCTGAAACGTGGATGATCAACTTTATCCAGTGACTTTAAAGCTGCAACCTGCACGAACCTGCTGACTCCCCAACTTCCCACTCGCACCTAACCTCACGGAAAATATTAATCAGGTGAGGTATGGAGGATTATTACTTACCCTGTGCTGCTGAGAGCTCCACAAACCACTCCCTGTAGATTAATTGAAGTCCAACATTATCTGCTCCTTTGCTCTACTTTCTCCATCTACTGTTTCCCCTTGGTGGCCTGGGTTAGATTCCAGAGTGGACGAGAAAAGTGGGACCAAGCCACTGCCCTTCAAAAACTGCTTTCTCTGTGGCTAACTCACTTGGCTGAGGCTCATATACTTTGCAATCAAGACGTCCTGGTTCTAAATCCTAGCCTCAAACGTTGTTGTATAGCATATATTTTTCTCTCTGTGGGTCATTACCACATCTCACTGCGTTCAGCTGAATAATACAGCAAATAGATAAGACAAAAACAGGATAACACAAACCAGCTAAAACAAATAGCATGACAGAATAGCAAGTACAAAGATCAAGAGAGAGCTGTGGATGTTAGAGCAGCAATGTTGGGCATAAAAAGACAATGTGTGGAAGCAAAACCCTTATTTACCTGAGGGAGAGCCCCACCCACGTCTCTGTGTGTGTGTATGTGTGTCTCTGTGTGTTTGTGTGTTTTTTTCCTAGGGCGAGGCAGGTGTGCTTGTTAAAAAAACCAGAGGAGGGGAAGATGGTCTGCTAAAACAGTATGCATGGCAACGGAAACATAATTTCTCTTAGGATTCTGTCTGTTTCTCTCTGCTCATAACAAGTGTACTTCCCATTGATTCTTTCTCCTTTTCCAATCAAGATGGTCAATCCTAATTAATCTTCTCCCACAGCTATGGGGGAAGACAATGTCTTCTATATGTGGTTACACATATATATTTGCCTATTAAAACTGTTGCTTTTTCTCATAAAAACAAAATCCCCCCATGCCATTACATTATTCCAATCTTGGTCCAACACAAATCAACTTGTTTTAAATATGTTCTGTGCTGTAAAATAAAACTATGTGGCATTACATTCTCAGGATTGTACATCCTTTTCATTTGATACAGTGTCTCTGAAAAAGATTGCTACCTTTCAGTTATCCCAGTTTTTTGGGAGGGGGATGTTTTTCCTTATCCAAATCTAGGCTTGAAATGACACAAGGCAACATTGTATTCTGTATTGATAAAATTGACTTGACTGACCATAGAAAGCTTGTTTGCTCAGTTTCTAATGAGCCAATATGTTAAAACAGTTCATTCAAAAGACTTATTTTAACTTATCAACTCATGTCACATAACTGTCTGTCTGACAGAGGACAGCTGAACACAAATTTGATGGTGCAACCTACTTCAGCTTTTTCTATTTTGGACTTTCCGGCTTGCCGTTCTGTCAAAGGCCAGCAGTGTCAAAACGTCTTGCTATTGGCCAAAGGTGCAAAACTGCAAGACTGTCTCTTTTACAGCTGACCTTACATCTTGAATCAAACTGCTACAGATTGTGGGTCAGACTGCGCCAGTGTGCCGCTTCATCACCCCTCCCGCTCCCCCATCCCCATCAGAGTGTGTGTGTGTGTGTGTGTGTGTGTGTGTGTGTGTGTGTGTGTGTGTGTGTGTGTGTGTGTGTAGAAGATAAGGGGATAGCAGACAAAGGAAAGGTGCGGCTACATATCTAAAACCACATTTAACACATTCTCTCGATGAATGTGAGCTAGATTTACAGTGTGACAAAAATATTTTCCTGATTCACAGATCTTGTTGCGTTACAGTGCATCCGTTTAATCAGAGACAGCCCATTTTTAGCTGCAGTAAGAGAGAAGCTAAGTTTCTTACTTCCTTCTTTAATCTGTGAACATGCCTTTCTAAAGATTAATATTTTGGGCATGTTAGGCCTTTATTTCCACAGGACAGCTGAAAACAGCAAAAGGCCGCGGGTTCCACTCCGCTGCAAAGAGGAGTAAATCTCAACATGCCTGCTCTACCAACTGAGCTAACCCGGCCTCGAACACGCCTTTCTGATGCTCATCCATTACAAGAAAAACGGGATCCCATTTCCTGGCTTGCAGGGTTCACCGTTGTTATCATGGTCTGTTATCATCATGGCAGCCAGCATGCAAAGTAAACTGACATCTACCGGCCTTAAAACACAGAAGTAAGCACAACATGGGCAGCTCCTAGGCAAGTCCATATATAGGGTAAATTGGCATGGCAAGCTGATAAGCAGTGTCAAGCAGTTTGACTTCATGACACGTCAAAATGTTTTCACTAAACAACAACAATGTATCCAAACCTTGAGATAATTAATAGTTTATAATTATTTCAAAGTTCTTATCTTATGTGCATACAGGACAACACTCCTGAAACGACTCCTGAATTGCATAATTTTTGCAAAAAATGTTTTTCTTTCAATCATAATGGAAAATAGAGGAAAATCATGCAAGTGCACTTTCTGACAACCAAAGATGGTTTAGGTTTGACTTTTGCCCTTGTTCCACTGGTCTTGGTAACCCAACACTGACTCGCCCTGCTCCCCTTTGCCATCATTATCCAAACACTTGTGGAAAGTGGAGCCGAGGCCTAACACCAGACTGGGACCCAAACGCTGCAGGGTTAATGTTGAAGAGAAGTCCTGAAACAGCAGCTGCAATCAGCACTGACAGGTTAATGTTGTCTCCAAGTTGGTCAGGACTGGGTACAACATCTGGATGGCGGTTTGGGGGGGCAGGGGACAGGGTCAAAGTGTAGATCAAACTGTGTTCCTGTGTGTCTGATTATCATACAAATAGACTCCTGGTTCTTTGGGGAGCAAGATCGCTGGCTCATGAAACGACAGGAACAGAGGGAGGAGAGTGATTATTTTTACTGTTAGAGCCTGGAGGCAAACCACAACATTCACTCTGGATACCAGGGGAACAGGTGGAGGTGGGGTTACAGAGAGACAGGCTGGTAGAGGGTGAGACAGGTGGAGGGCCAGGTGTTGTTGGTAGCTAAGGAGAAGAACATCTCTCCTTGGAGGCCAACATGGAAGCTGCTCAAGTCCAGACTGGGGAGGCAACATATTGGGGCTTGGGGCATGTACCTGTTACTGTGTGTGTGTGTGTTACTGTGTGTGTGTGTGTGTGTGTAAAACAACTTGTTTCTCTTCTATTGCAGGTGGGATTAAAACCTTCGTGGGAGGAACTGGAAATCATCACAGCGATTCCACATAATGGGGGCAGACAAAATAATCTTAACATGTATCATAACAATAACATTATCTATGAAAGTCAAAGGTCAGAACTTTAACTTTGAAATAACTAACATTGTTCCTCTACAGTTAGCCTACACATTAGTTATGTTAATAACTATGGCTGTAAAAAATGACTTTGGAATTCGAGTAATTTGCAGGGGGAAAAAAATCGATTTAAAATATCTACCTAGAGACTTGGCTTTATAATTGGACTAAAATACCAATAAGAAATGAAAATTCTGGAAGGACGGTTTAAGCAATAGATCTATAAGTTTGAGTTTATCAGCTGCCAAAAGACTGCACAATAGCTCAATAGTGGGCGACGGTGTTTTACAATTCTGGAAAGTTATCACAGTGGAATTACACAACTCACATCACAAAGTAATCTACCAGGAATGTAGTGCTTGCATGTAGTTGATTTGCCAATGCAGAGAGTTGCCGGATGACCAGTTTCCGGTAGCTTTTTTTGCCAGAGGATAATTGAACTAAATAAGGAGGCTGGGTTTTATATGCAGTGCTAATGGACTTAAAAGACTAGTGTTGCATGGCTTAGTACCACAAAGGCAAGGCATGGCTAGTTTACTTAGGTTTATTTGCCTTCAAAACACCAAGGCAATTTAAAGGACTTTACAAAAAGCTTTAAATCTACAATTAAAAACTAACAAGAAGGACAATTAAAGGTCCGGAGTGACTGACAGTTGTGTTTTAACAGGCCCCTGCTGATGGAAGGTGTATCTGTCAGTGGAACAATACTGTTAATACTGTAAGAAGCATGTCTCTCTTTGGCCTTTTCTGTGTTGTCAAGTATGTTTCATGACATTAAGTAATTCTGCTGTTTTCACTTGAATTTGTTGTACCGACTTCTCAGGTACAACAAATGAATGAATTGGAGCTTTATTGCGTGTCTCATGTTGATTTAAAACCTCCCGTGTCAAGCAGCTTGTTGTCAGACCTCTTGATAAAGATTGGCATCAGCCTTTACCCAACATGACCCAACTTTGTAACAGTGCTACTTGCATTCACAGGGTTAGGTCTATCACCTTGAGGTTGCATGTTCATTTTTCACATCGTTAGTGCTACACGTTGGCCAAACCAAATATACTGTTTACTAAGGGTGTAACAATGCATTGATCTGGATTAATTAATATCACTTCAGTCCTCAATGATCAAATATTATCAATACAAAGTCAAAATATTGATACATATTGTCATATTAAACATTTTGAAATTCACATTTTATTTCTATTCTTTTTTATTAAAAATAGTACATGTAGTTCATTTTTAATTTAAATGTCTGAAAGAGCTTAGTAATGAAATTGTCCACTCATATTTTAGTTAGCTTTTTGTAAGTATATATAAATGTAACTTGGTATTGGTCTCATGCCCCTGAATTAAATCAAATCCAAATCCTATCGTGGCAGACTTTGAAATATCAGTAAATGTTGTATTATTGTCCTAAGAATCAATATATTGTATTGTGATAAAACTTTGATTTACACCACTACCGTTATATCTACTGTACACTATATATAATAAATTATCTTGCTTGTTTTTCATGCAGCATATTCTTCTTTTCTTCAAACTTCTTCTGAAGAGTCCTGATCTTGACAGTACTGACCGTACCAGAAATAATATGTAGAGAACAGGGAAATAAACCATTCACACAAATGTGTAAAACATTACTAGGATCCTTTATCACCGTGCCGCCTCTTTTTCATGTGAAAGCATCAGTCAGCAGCATAAAACTGAGTAGTTTATGTTGGTGCTCTCTTCTTTGTCACATTCTCATTTGGAAAAAAGAAATGATATCTTCAATGCTTCAGCAAGAAAGGAGGGGTGGGGGTTGTCTCTTTAACACTCACCGCTACAGTGGTTTCACACCACAGAGACATCTCCTTTGTCTGCTTTAACAAAGAGAATTCAAATCTGAAGACAGGCGGTTATAGATTGCTTCCTCTTTCTCCTGCTGCAGAGATAAATGACAGGGATAAGCATGCTCACACACATTCACACGTACACAGAGCTCCTAGTCTCTATTGTTTCTGCTAACTACTCTGCCTCACAGGGCCTGTTGTCCCATGAGTCAGTGTGCTCCGCTGCTGGTTTCCACCAACTGCTTTACATGCAACTACATTACAACGGGCTGCAGATTTGCAGCACTGATCAGCGTCGTCTGTCAGTAACTCAGTTGATGAGATGGAAGGGGTGCTCAATTATGGGGGGGGGGATTCACAGTTTTGGTCTATATTGAAATCATGATTATTTAGCATGATTTCTCATTGACTTTTGGAAAGATGTTGCAATTATGTAACTGAAAAAGAGGAAAACAGATAAACTATGCAACTGTGAAAACACCTTGAACTGTGAAATTTCCCTTAATACTTTCCCCATTGAACCGCTCAAAGCTGTGTTTTTATTAGTTGCATCCTTTGTGCTCCTCAGTAGTGCAGGTTGGGTCTGATCTGGAGGGTTTCAGCGTCAAGGCGTAACAGTTTTAGGAACGCTCTTAACTGTGAACCTCGATCCCTTTGAAGCCTCTAACATCCTCGTCCCGGGGTCACAAGGTTTTGCCCCGATGCCACGGAGAAACCCAACACCTTTCTCCCAGCCCCACCAGC
>NC_048407.1:30683672-30694849 GCF_013103735.1 Etheostoma cragini
ACAGCATAGTATCGCAATATTTTCAATACTGTATCTGTACACAGACGCCAAGTATCAATCTATTATTATATTTTTGTCTGCTTGGCAATCTCATTAGCAGCAGTAAAATTTCGTAGTGAGATGAACAAACAGAGAAAAGTGTCTTTTTAGATAAAACAGATGTTGACTAAGTTTCCTTTTGGGGACATCATTTGAAATGTGGAAAAATTTGCAATAATACAATAATACCGTATTGTGGCATAAGTATTGTGAGGCCTCAGGTGACTCCCACCCCTACTTTAAACTATAGCAGGTTTATAAATGGGTCACACACACACCCAGAGAGCAAATACAGACCGCACACACCTCGCACCTCAGAACCTCCTCCTCAAACTGTTGGAAACACAGAGAAAAGTGATCTCCCCCCTCCACCTGCCAAAACTGCACCATTAACCCCAGTCTCATGTATTAAATTAGTCTAATCTTTTACAACAGAAAACCAGTCACCCTTCTTTACCCCGCAGCTGTACTTGCTTCAGCTTGTTATGCTAATGCATTTTCTGCCGCTTCCACCTCTTCTTATTAATCCCAAAGTAAAAGCACTAAGCACATTTATCGGACATTCCTTTGTGGGGGGAGGAGGGGAGTCACCTCATCCCCTTTTAATTTTAAAACTCTTTCCTTGCCCTTCTCTTTAATCTTATGAAAGAAATAATGAAGCTGACTGAAGATCATGAAAGAAGAAATGTGAAGTTTGTGAAGAAACATAACATCTGCCTAGTTGGTCAATTAAACCTCACACAGAAACATGAAAGCAAAAAAAAAAAAAAAGAAGAGAAAAATCCAACGGGGAAAAAAACAGAGGAATCCCCCAACTTTTATACTTTTATCATTTAATGGCTTTCCAGTTTCTTCCACTCGCTGCAGTCTCTAATCAAACAGGCAAGAGGAAAAGGAAATGTGAAAGGAAAGACAAAGTCCTGCATGGTAAGCAAGGAAGAAATAGGGTGAGAGGAGCGAGGAGTCCAGGGACAGTTTGTGTTAAGCCCCACCTAAGGGCTGGGAGAGCTTAATGTGAAGGACTGAGGGTAAAAGGCAGCGAGAGGGCAAAGGTCAAAAGTCTGGAGGACAGGAAATTAGCCACACCTGAGGATTTACGGAAAAGGGCAGCTTGAAGCACTCGAGACTACAACAAAACCCACCAGCATGTCTGTCTGTGTGTAATCAGTTTAAAACCGAAAGAAGACTTCAAAGCCTTTGTTTCACATGTCAAATATTTCTCGTCCTAAAGCACAGGAAACTAGTACATTTCTTTTCAATAGAAGATTCCATGTCGATTATATATTGAGGAGACCAGTAATTCCTTTGTGTCACCCAGCCTCACACTCATTTATTTATTCTTCCAACCACCAGTCTATCTCCATATCAAGCATACCCCCTCCCCCCCTTCTCTCTCTTTCTTTTCTTCCCCACCATCCATCTCCATCTTGCAACATGGTGGGGCTTTGCTTGGCCTTCATCCATTTCCACCTGTCAATTAGCCAGGAACCAAATCCCTCTCCATCTTTTGAACAGGACAAAGACGGGAGCATTACGCAGAATCCCTCACGCTGTCACGGGGCGCTCACGAAAGTCCCACTGATACACAGATACTTAATCTTCTAACTGTTTGATATGCTGTGGCCAATACATCCAAGAAAACCAACAGAAATACATGTGTCTCACTGCTGATCTCCAACATTCAGGATCAGTCGGTGTGTCACCGATGTGGTGCATTGTGCAAAGCTCAGTTATATCACATCCTGTAGTAATCGTACAAGTCTGAGCAAAACCTGCTCAAGATATTGTGTGTAAGTTCCATTTTACGTGAAAATCTGTGATTTTAAACCTTTTCATGACTTCCATTTACATCCATAAACACACCATTTCAACCCCCTGAAGTATGTCAACCAAGGCAGATGGCACCAAAGGAGGACTCAACAGAATTTAAACTTCCAGGGCAAAAAAATGAAAAACTTTATTTTTTCTCCACCGGCAGGAGCAGAAAACAGACAGGAAGCTTTACAACCACCTGACATGCCTACAAAGTCATTGGATAACAATATTTATTTTGTATGTCTAAACTCCCACTATTGAACAAACACACCAAGTTCAGCATGTTTAATATGAGGCAAATAAACGTATTAAGGGAAATCTAGGTAATCAGTAGGAAGTACGTAGTTCAACACATTGGAATTTGGTGAGCTAAAAATGGCAAAAACTGCAATTCCCATTGAAGGTAAGTTGGTGAAAATAAGTCACTTAGGAGTGAAAAAGGTCCTTAGAAATTGACATTTGCTGTATCTTTGCAGGCTCGCACTACCTGAGCACTGAAAGGAAGGCATCAAATGACTAATGTGAGCCTGTTACTCTTCTGCATTTCAAAAGAATAAAAACACAGCAAATGTGAACTTCAAAAGACAGTTTTTTATCTGAGTGTAGACCGGTTTACTTTCAAAATTGAATGAGTAGAAATGGACAAAGCCAGATGAGGGAAATTGGTTACTCCAGAAGAAAACTGAAACATGTACTCCTGAAACAAACTGAACTTCACAGATGGGTCATTTCAAAGTGTAAGAGAACAAGCGGGAGAAATTTCCCTTTAAGAGGTTTCCGACTTACCTGTCAGCATCTCCCTGTCCTGACGACATGTTTCGGTGGAGTGTCTCTCTGACGGCGGCCATGCTATCGGGCAGGCGGTTCAGGCGCCGCGTGTACAACCCCAAACCTCCGTCAGTCATATAACTGCAAAACACAACAAAGCACGTCAGAAATCATCACCATTAAGCAATTCAAAGGCACACAATTAAAGGGCTCAGAGAGGATGATTTGAAGTTGTGTAGTACCCCACTTTGTCTAAGACCTTGGCCAGAGTTATAACACTCTTCTTTTATTTCTTCTCAGAGCTGCTTTAGTTGTGTATAGATCAGGAGGAGCCCACATCCATCTAGTTTTCCAGTCAAAGCAAAGTTCTCATTAATCAGGGCCAAGCGCTTGGCAAAGAGCTCCCTAACAAACACAAAAGACAGCAAACTATAGGACTAATGACACGTTTCTCTCATGTGGCCAGTGGTAAACAACAGTGGTGTGTAAAAGAAGTGGCAGCTCAGTAGACAGAGGATGAGTCTGTTCTTTATTCCAACAACGAGGATATCACCATTCATCACATCCACTCTATGCTGGGATATTATGATTGAGTGAGTAGCTGAACATTATAAAAAAAGCTAAAAATACACTATGTATAAATGCAAGCTGAGCAGGCTTCCCTTCATAACGGAAAATTACATTCCAATGGACTCGATTTATTGGTTGTTGGAGTCCGAAACCTCAACACTTTAAACAAACATTCCCATTCAAACTAAAACAACACCAACTAATTCCCCAAACATTTACTCGTGGAGGAGATTCCTAATGGAACTAAATATTGACTCATTTAACCCAGGTGTAATTTAATGAAATGTTTGCTGATTTAAAGTTGAGGCTGGACCGTTCAGACAGGGAATGCTTTCTGTGTGGGGTTGTGATGATTCGGTTTTGGCAGTTGAGTGATTAGAAAAATAAACCCAGCAAAAGTTCAACCACTGAAACACTTTCTGTGTTATCTCTGTGTGGATGTCAGCAAGACACCCACACAAACACACACACACACACACACACACACACACACACACACATGTACTGTATATACAGTTTACACAGTGTTTCTTATAGACAGAGCTCCTTTGTGTACCCTGCAGTCAAACTGAATCAGCATCTGAGCTGCGAGACAGAAACTGCAACGGCAACCAGAAGTCTCTAAGCAGAGAGTAAACCTGTGCAGATGCTGAACAAACTGCAGCCTATACCATGTTTACAGCCGCAAGTATGATCTTAATTTTTTTCAGTGTTGCAATAATTGTGTTTTGTCTTTGCCACTTGGGTGCACAAAACAAGCTGCTAGATGTTTAATTTCTTCACCAGCTAGTTGTACAGAGGGCCTGTCTGTGGGTTTTATCTGAGTTTTGTTTTTTCTTTTTACTTAACACAGCTGCTGGAAAAAAAGTTGATGAGAGTCGGGTCCGCAGGCAGGAAAACCAAACACTGTGCTAAAAGAGCCTAATATGTTCTGCAGAGCTGCAGCATTGGAAGATTCACTGGAGTGATATAAAACAGATATAAAGCACACTGGGACTGATTTGTTGTACCCAACATCATTTGCAGACAGTTTTAGCGGCAAACTTGAAAGTACCAGATGTACTTTCTCAACAGAACATGAATGCAGTGTAAGGATTGTGCCCACTCTCTCAGGTCATCTGGTAGCCGTCTGCTAACCATTACCCAGAGTCCAATCTAAACAAGTAGATTCAGCATTTTGTTACCATGCACCAAAGAGCTGGAACAAACATGCAGTAGAAAAAGGACAAGCTTGATTTTGAATACCTTTAAAAACAGATTAAAAACGTATAATATTCTCAGCTGCTTTTATGAATCTTAGGTGTTCAAGTTATTACCAAAATTATTTCTATCATTTATTTGTGTTTTTATGTCTTATGCTCTATTTTTATTTGTTTTTAAGGCATTTAAAATTGCTTTTAAGATAAGAAATCATGAATCCAGACTACCACTAAAGCTAAATCAAATTTTCCATGGACCACTAAATATCGGACAAATCAATACCCATGTTTTTTTTAAGATTCACATAATGATTCAAAGAGATGGAGCAATGACAACATAATTTCTTGCACATACATAAGGCTTGTTGTAAAGCAGATTTTCACAATTAGAGAGACAATGTAGACAAGTGAACAATGGTGGGACAGCTGCCACTTATGGGAAGCACCCATTGTCCCAAAGCAAAGTCACCTTGAAGATGGTCAGTCAGTCAGTCTCTCACACACACACACACACACACACACACACACACACACACATTCTTCACACTAATGAGTAACTGAGACTCCCTGTCCAGTTTCAGATTTTCAAATGCCTGTTAACCTGTAACCTTCTGCAGCAGGAGAATCATGTCCAAACAAGAGAGTTTATGGGCTGAACTGGAGGAGCCAGGTAGAGTTTACACAGCCAGGCGTGCAACTAACAGAAGCAAAAGCTCTTGAGTAAATTAACCTGCAGAAATATTTGACTTACTAAAAGAATGCACGCACTGTGGTACTGACAGGAGGAAATTCAAAAACTGTCACGCTATTGCAATAACAATCGCGTCTAGAGCTTGTGGTGTTTTGTCTATATAGTTTGAAACACTCTGACGTACCTTTCTGCCTCAAACATGGTAACACAGTTAGTCCAAAAAAAAAATAAACACGTCCAGGTGAGGGTTGATCCCCTTTTGATAAAAATCTCCTGATCAAGGGTGTCCGTTTTCAACCGCCTGCCTACTGTCTGTTATCAGGTTTGAACCTGTGTGCGAGATCTGCTGTTGTGTAAATAATTTCACCAGGTAAGAGCACGTTTGATCATGGTGATATCAGAAGTGAGTGAGCAGTATCAGTGAACTCTCCACGTATAGATTATGTGTCCATGTGCAGCCTGAGCGTGTGTGAGAGTGTGTGGTGCTCTGTGGGAGCTCAGTGTTGGTATGCCGCCTTTCTCCCCTCAGCTCCACATGCTTTTTGCTCCTGGCGGGAGGTTGGGTCTGTTTGCAAAAAGGTGGAGGAGGGATGGGAGGGAAGGGGGAGGGCAGAGGAGCAACAATACCCCCGAGCCGAGGAGGTGGCGAGGGGGGGGCAAAAAGAAAAAAACAGTGGTGGGGGGTTGGAGAAAACCGATGCGGATACCTAATGTGGTGTCATCAGTCATGCTGTCAGTGATGTAGCACTCAGAGATTACTACCGTTAGACTGCTTTTAATTGTCTAGAGCTGCAACTGATTGCTTTTAATAACAATTCATCGCTTGAATGATTAAGCATTTTGTTTGTAGAATGTCAAAAAATAATGAGAAATTAACACAACTGTCCAGAGCTAAAGATGACATCTTGACATTGCTTGTTTTTCCCAACATTAGTCCAAAACCCAAAGATATGATGTCAAAAATTAGTTTTACAAGGTCACTAACTTATGGTTCTATATTGTTCTGGGAGTTAAAGGGTCGGTAAAAACTAAATATCATATGCTGAGATATCTGTCTTTTAAAATTTCTATTTCCACCCCAAGATGAAAATAATTGAATGCGGTGCACTGCTAATAGCTTTGAAAGAAAAGAAGAATTCAAAACCAAGAAATCCAAAACAAGAAATCAAACCAGAACTATGGAGGTGATAGAAACTTGCTTTGTGATTTTTGTGCGACTCTTTAAGTGACATGTGAGTGTAGGTAAACCGTCAACTGCAGTCTACTGCTGCAATCTAAATGCCAGCTCTTCTCTGGGCAAAAATCCCAGACCTGTTCAGACGAACTCGAAAAATTGATCAGGAATCTACCCATACAATATCAGATGTTAAGGAAATCAGTAAATTATTTTTAATTTGCATTTGCTTTCCTCCCAGGTCCGACACAGCCTGAATATCAAGTTTTCAGAGTGAGCAAATGGCTGTGCTCACCTGTTCACATCACTCACCTGTCCAGGTGTTGCTGTGGCTTGGCCTTTGTCAGCTCTGCCATAGATTCAGACATATCAAGTACTTCAAGAGCACTTAGCTCCCTTAATTTGTACAGCTGCCTCAGGGCTGGGCCAGAGGAAGTAATTCCCACTCCAGGTGTTTAAAGATGTTGCCTTTTTCATCATCTTGTTTCCCTAAGCTTTCAGGCTCTTTTCTATATATGCATTCATCTCAACTCAAACTAATCCCTGCAGCAGCTCTGTTATCAGATCCTGGTCTCTCTCGCTTTCACAGTTGGCACCTTTAACAACTTCATCTGATATGACAGCAGAGGTTTGTATTGCATAGTGTGGCAACCAAGGTATGCAGAAGGCTTGTTACAACATGGATAGTGGTTTTGAGAGAGCAAATAAACAGGTTATCAGCATATCAACATTACTGCGTCTGCAGACAGTGAGGTGGGATACTTGTGGGATCTGAGCTGTTACTTAAATACTACTGAGGCTAAACTGTGGGATTTTATCTGGGACTCGGGTCACAGGCAGGAATAGTGAGGAAGCAAACACTACTGCCCTCTTGTGGCAAGCTTGTATTCAGACAACTCCGCATATTGGGCCACATGGTCAACCACAACACTACAATAACACTTATATTACTTTTTTTACCCATGAATTAGTAAACAGTGTTATGGTAGTAGAGGTGTGGAGAATTATACTGGAAATACAATTTTTGGCTTGTGTGCTACAGAATTTCAAAGTAACTCGATCAACCCATAATCTTTTTTTTCCTAGCCAAAATCCCAAACAGACTACATACGTTTATTATACAAATACTATATGTCACCCTGCAGATTTTTGAAAACAGAATCAGATACTACATTAACCGGCTTATCAAATTACATAAGAACCATCTTACGTTTTAAATTTTAAACAGAATTATGATTATCAGCCATTGCCTCTCTCACTTGACCCCCCCAAAAAGTGCATTCATTGGTAGATGGCAACCTACCAGAATTTCTGCAACTATTGATTATTTGTATTAGCAATAAATTAGGTGATCCTTTATATTGATAAGAAAATCACTAAACAGTGAAAAAAGCCCAGAGTGACATCTTCAATTGTCAAAACTTTGAAAAAATTCAAATCAATATTTAAAAAACAAAAGGGAATTCCATCTATAATGATAAAAAAACAAATAGAAAAAGTAGCAAAACCTGTTTGAATCTGCAGGATTAAAAAGTCTCCATCAGTGTAATCCACTTACCCGCTTGTGACATCATCAGTGCGCGCAGCATTCTTGGTCAGCACGTCTCCATCGCTCATGTAACCAGTGACGTCCACGGCAATGCTGTCCAGGTCAATGTCCTCCCCGGCCCTGTCTCCGAGGTCCACGCTGCAGAGGGCTCCTCCCCTGCCAGCCAGCTGCCGCCGGAGGTGCCCAGGGTAAAGGTAGCGCCCCCCCTGGCCACCGGCCGCCCGGCCACCGTAGCTGTTCCCCATGGAGGGTGCGTCGCCCGCCTGCAGACGAGGGCTGGACTGGCCCAGTCGCCATGAGGACAGGGAGGGACGGGACGAAGTGAGGCTGAGGATGCTTCGACTCCCTCCACTGTTGTTGCTGCTGCCACCACCTCCACCTCCACCTCCACCACTGCTGACGTCTGTGGTGACGCTGCCGTCAAAGGTGGTTTCCAAGGTGCTGATCAGAATGAGAGAGAGGAGAGAATAAATGTGCAATCTGTGATCCACGTGCAAACAAAAGAGAAGTTCCGTTAAATCTGATGAGGTTGTGTTCAAAGCCTCTTCCTTTGCAGTAGTAGAAAAGCTATCATACTGCTAATATGAGAATTAACTGAACTACTCTGAATGCAGTTCTGAGCAAACAGTCATCGACGTCTTAATAACTCTGAAATAAATCTCTACCCGTTTTATTGCAACAGTACAGATAAAAAATAAAAGAAGTTATCTCCAATGAGAGATCACACATTTGGACACCCATACCAGTTGTTTCTTGGTTAAAGGCCTTGACACACCCTTTTTTTTTAACATATTGAAACGGAGTTGGATACGTCAGTAAGAGGAATCCATCTGTTTGGCTATTCAGCTTAAGTGTATTATTGCAAGATAAGAGTTAGGTGATAGTAAGGAAAACAAACGACTGCCGCGATACGCACAGGGCTGTCAAAATTGGCCAAAAATGATGTATGAAGGTTTCTTCTTTAAAAAAAAGAAAAGAAAAAAAAGTTGGACAGATCAAATGTCCAACAAATTCTACAGAAATTGGTTGAAAGAATCTTGACATATAGTACAGGTAAACCAACTGAACAATCTTCTCCTAGCCCAAACTAAATCGAGACGGGTCAGCACTGAGCCGCGAGGCCAGAGCAGAGGTCAAAATTCTGTGGGAGGGAACGTGATTAGAGCTAAACCTGAATCAAAGACCACATGAAAGACACGCCCTGCGATCAAAGCAAAAGATCCCTCAAAAGAAGGATGAGACGGGAACAAGAAGAAAAAAGGAAGTAATACCTGTAAACCTAGACAGACACAGTCTGCTGACCATGAGGCAGCTTCAATCACTGACTCAAATCCCCAACAGTTCTCCTGATTTGGCCTGTTTACCACTCAGCCGTGGCGGCCATTGTAAGGCGCTACACTTTGATGATCCCCAAACAGTGGAGTTTTTGTTTTCGACTGGAACACATTTTATAAACTTATATAATCTCTGAGCAGTGCTGAATTGACAGGGTGAAAAGAAAATGCTTTAGAAAAATCACCTAGAGAAATACTGACTGAATGATATATTACCAATACTTCTCTATTTAAACTTAGTGTTTTCTTAGTCTTTGTATAGTAAAGCTTTGTTTTCCCAACTGAAAAAAACATGCAATAAGCAGTGTTATAAAAATATTATGCAAAATATTAAGCGTAATTATACCTCCTTTTTTGTTATCCACCGTACAGTTCTTCCGATAGAATAAAAGTAATTACAATAAGTTACTTAAATATTTATGAAAGTGCCTAAAAAATTAGTAAAATAGTTCAACAAGTTTGTAAAATTACTATTTACCTCAAGCAATCTTTAAACCAGAGTATGTGGGCTTGGTGGGGTTACAGCACTGAATCAACATGATTGTACTGGATTTTTACCTGTGTGTGACCTGAGTTCCTCGCAAGCTGGACATGGTCTCCTCCAAGTTTTGCCGCAGGTCTGCTATGTTCTTGACGGTACGCAACCGCCTAGTCTCTGGGTCTTCAGCTGAGAATGAGACAAAAAACAAAAGCTCAGAAATATTTACCAGAAGCACAATAAGCCAAACAGAGACGGACCCTTTCACCCACCTGAAAGGTCCTCGATGGAGATCTGGCTGGTCTTGGTGAAAGAACAGTCTCCACCTCTTCCTCCTGAGCCGCTCTCAGTGTTCGCTGGTTGCTCGCCGTCTGTTTGGGATCTGGGAAAACAAATAGGTCGAGGGGATCAAAGGGGGTGGGGGGTGGAGGGTATCATTGAATTCATCATCTGAATTAGTGTGCATTTAGTGGGAATATTCAGCAAATTGTCACGAAAGAGGGATAAACCTGATTAAGAATGAAATCTGCTGTGTTTCAAGTCTTGTGACCGGAGTCCAAAATGAACGCCTGCTAAGCCCCAAATGCCAGGTTGTCTTTGAAGGAGAAATCAATACAGTTCACCCGCTGCACTGGCTGGTGCTTTTTGAGACGACAACGTTTGAACTGCCTCGGGTGAATACAGCCTTTGGTCTTTGCCTGATCCCAGACTTTGTCCTTAGCAACTACTGTACACGCTCTCTAAGAGTGAGCGAGTCAAAAGCCTCTGGCTGCCACTGTGATAGCATGTAAACTTTTCATTTAACTTCTGGTTAAGTGACCTAATATTGGTGTAAACTTCAGGTTATGATTATTATTTTTTTTAATACTTTATTAAAATTTTCTTTCACTCTCTTCCAGACAACGATTTACTTCTGAGTCCATTGCACAGTTGTATACTTTTCATACATGTATAATGAAATTAATATCTATTAATTATAACTGCATAACGCCAAATCAACGTCACATTATTTTAATCCACGTCCACATTTTCTGGCATGGTACTTTGTTTTTAGCGTACCATTCCTTGGCAGGGGAGGGAAAAAGCAACGTCAACATTGATTTGATGTGTCTTATTCCTTCAACTCGCTGTCAAACATACTCTTTCTGATAGGTGGAGCAATATAATCCTGCTGGTAACGGTACCTGACAGGTATACAGAGTAGTGAGGATGGGGGTGTTTTGGAGAGTTGGCTTGGTTAGCCACAGGTCAGGGTGTACAGAGGGAGAAAGGGCAGCAGCGCAGGAAGTGTCAGGGGTTAATGAGGTTAATGAGCGGCTGTTAAAAAGGACTCGTGGAGAACGAGAGGGACCTCCTTCCTTATCACACTGGGACCAGGACAGAGGTCAGACGCACACAACATCCACACATATTTGCCCAGATATATCAAACACACACATGCAGACACACATGCAGACTGTCTGCCTGCCTGTCTGTCTGTCTCCATATATATACACTCACCGGCCACTTTATTAGGTACCCCATGCTAGTAACGGGTTGGACCCCCTTTTGCCTTCAGAA
>NC_048407.1:30694949-30734275 GCF_013103735.1 Etheostoma cragini
TATATATATATATATATATATATATATATATATATATATATATACACACATACATACATACACACACACACACACACAGATGTGACATTCCTGGTTAACAGTTCACAGATGGCTTGATTCCGATTTTTGAACTTTCAGATGCTGTCAGAGAATGAAATGTTAGATATGTGATGACTTAAATAAAAGTAACGACTAATCCTAGACACACAATATCATGGTAATATGCAGGGTTACACACCAATTTGTAGTTATTTAAAAAATAAGATAGTCAAGCACAGCTTACCCAGAACTGTTATCAGGTCTACGCCTGAACAAAAACACTCCAGTCCCTGAAGAATTCAACCTTATCACTTCTGGGAAACGTTTAAGGAGGAGCATGTGAATGGTGAAATGACTTTGTTTTATGACGGCGGAGCTTAATCACTGTGTTGTGGCCAGTAAGCCAAGCTTTAAGATATTTATACTGCAGTAGGATTATCAATAAAGCTAAATTAAATTCTTCACTAATTTAGCATAGCACCTCCGTAAACACTGTAGGACAAGGAGGAAATTGTATTAAAATCAATGCAGCAGAACCAGAGATTAACATAAGACAAAGACACATGATTTTGCATATCTAATTTAAAATATATAGTTTTTGTAATATTATTAATCTTCCAAATGTATTCAAGATGGCGCAGTAAAAGTGTCTCTTCTTTCACTTGATCTTGTTTTTCTGTTGTCTGAGTTGGATTGTTTTTCTTTTTTTATATATGTACAGTATATCTCATAAGCACATACCTTTTGCATTTGTCATTGGTGCATTTATGTGACCTATGAAGTTGAAATTGAATCAAATTTCTAGAGACAAATGGGTATCACCACCAAAGTCCTGATAAAGCAGACTGGTATCTGATATTTTGAGTCTTAGTTTCTCATACGATTAAGAAATTGTTTTTTTATTACCTGTAACTTTGATTGCTACTCATGTAGACCCAAATCTTTCACGAGATGGAGAAATGCAAAAATGTGGAACCGATTTTTCAGTTGCTTTAACAGATGTTTCCAGTCTGTGTGACCTCACCTGTACATGAAAGGTGCGACGGTGGCCGTGTTGGGATGGCTGTGGTGCTGTTGAGTCTGAGGTAGCTGCACACTGATCGTGTTGCTGGCTGTGCTCTGTGTAGTGCCTCCGCCTGCCACAGGGGAGGCGCTGGTCTTTCCCTCTGTGGAGGCCAGGCTGGAAGTGGAGCTGGAGTGTCTGCTGTCCCTGTCTCTGTCCAGGGGGCCACGCTGCACGGCGAGACCCCCTCCTAATCGCATGCTCCGAGGCCTCTCCCCCGACTCCTTCACTGAGGAAGCTTTCCCCCCCACTCCTGGGGCTTTGGCTCCTGGCTTTGGTATTCCGCTGTGTGCAGGGGTGGAACTCTCCTTTTTGGCCACTTTACCCCCCTTGGGAATGAAGCTGGTGATTTTAGAGGTCCGTTTGTTTGAGCTGTCTGTGTCTACAGCAACAGGTGCTACTTCCTCTTTCAGCTCGTCCCCCCTGAGATCTGTCCTGTCCGGGACTGAGATGCGTTTCCCCACCTCCTTCCCTTTCTCCTTCTCCTTCCCCCTCTCCTTATCCTTGTCTTTCTCTGTGCTTTTGACAGAGCCCTTCTTGGCAGTCAAAGCTCTGCTAAAAGTGCGCTGGGCAATGCCCCTCAGGGCAATTTTGGGGCTGCTGGCGGTTGTGGAGACAGAAGTACCTGCGGACGGAGCTGCGCCGTAGGTTGTCCCGTTCATTCCCGGCCGGACATTGCCATCATCTTCCTCCAGGGGCTCGGTGTTGGAGCCAGTCTCGGCTCTCTCCACCTGCATCGCTCCAAACTGCCTGGCTGGGGCAGTGTTGTCATTCTGGGCCCCTACTCCGTTAGAGGAGCTGGCAGATTTGGAGCCCACTTTACTGTTGAAAAGCTTCAGCTTCTCCAGCATTGACTTTTGAGTGGCGACCTTTGCAGGAGCTTCAGCTTTACACGAGGTGTCCTTCTCCTGCTTGATGGACTGCATGGCAGACGCAGCGGTGCTGGTGGAGGAAGGAGAAGGAGAGATGTGCTTGGAGCTCATTGACTTGCTTCTCCAGGGCTTGCTGTTGCTGTTGGGCTGGGGTATGGCCGTGGAGGAGGTGGATGAGGACAGTGAAGATGGGTGTGGAATCTGGCCAGAGGTAGCAGCGGGGATGCTGGTGGAGGAGATGACCGTCACTGCAGACGATGGAGCATACTCAGTCATCACCGAAGGTTGTGAGGTCATGCCCTCTGAGGAATCTGCACCAGAAAAGAGACATTTTATTAACAGTAAGATAGAAAGGAGTAAAAGTCGAGGAGAGGGAGGATCTGGGGAAGCGAAGAGAAACCAGATGCTTAGTCGTCTTTGACCCCACACAAAGTGGCCTTATAAGGGCCTGGAGGTGGCCTGCCTTGATACAGCCAAACGTGCCATTACTTTCCTTCGGGCTAGCCACCAAAACTGTTAAAAAACCCTTAGCACTAACAATGTAAGGACTCCATCACAGACTGTTTATAAAAACAATGAGGAGCAGGCTCAAGTGCTTTAAAGTCTGCCAAGCAGGCCAAGTTAAGAAGCAGTGCTGCTGCACTTATAAGGCTTGTACTTACATGGACTGCTTTTGGTCAGCATCCTTCTGCTTTACAAAGAAACACTGTCTGGTTACATGTACTAAGCCCGTTGTAAATTAGATCCATTCATCATACAACGGTATATAAAATAAAGTTTAACTTGGACATGAATAGAACAGAAAGGTTGCTTCTTTCGCAGTGTAAAGATACTCCTGTAAACCCTTGTTAAAATGTGTCATCCAGAACTGCCTGGGTAAATCTGCAAAAATGAACTCAGCAGCATCTCAAGAAGCAAACTTACCAAGAATTGAAGGAGCAAAAGAAGAGCTGAAATTCCTTGTTAAGTCGCTGCTCTTACTGCGCGAAATAGAGTATCCTCAGAGCTGCTGAGGTTGTCAGTACATGCAGAAAGGTGGTACTAGTAGCACAGAGGTCAGACCAGTAATATTTGAATATTCAAACACCAACGGCCAGTAAGAGAGAGGGCCGGTGCAGGGAGCACTGGGAGGAATTAATCACAACAGTTCTTTGCAACATACCACTTCCCCCACCCCACTACACACACACACACACTTTTATTTATTCCAAGTCACAACTGCTGCTGAGTTTTGCCTTCTTGTGCAACTGTACTCTGGGAGTTTAGATTCTTAACACACTGCAAGTCTTGTTTTCTTAAGTGACAAAACACACTTCAATTATCTCCCAATAGCAATTCCCATAGTATGAATTGTACCTAATTAAGGTCTGAGGACCAAAACAAGTGAGTACTAGCGTGCAGAATTTTTCGGTTCTTTTACAACGTTTTTCCAATACAAATGAACCTGTATCAAGTATTTAAGGAAGGTACAGTCTCTTGTCAGTTTCTTGAAGGAACACAGAATTAGGCTGGCTGCTGCATTAGCATAAAGACAGATTAATACTTAATTTTAGACAATTCTTGAATCCAGTTGAAAGCACTTATTGTAATTCACATTTGATAAAAGGATCAGCTAATTAATGCATAGTAATGTAAAAGTTGATTTGGATTGGAAAAATGATCTCACTCCATTGGAGTTTAGTTTCTCTACTTTTTTAGAGAAAACAAGTCATTTGGTGCTCAAAAATACATGAACGTTAGTAAAGATTGTGTATAAATAATCATTCTCTGTGACATTTCAGGTGGAAAATAAACCTATAAAATAATCCTATAACTCTCAGAGCTTCCTTTAAGTCATGTTAGCTAAATTAACTTCACATTCATATGCTATTCAAAAGGTCTCACTAAGTCACCATTTAAGCAGAATATTAAACACCCAAGCCACTTATTTACCCCTTTCTCATCAGGGTCTCTACTTTTTTTCAGTTTTACAGCACCTTTCATGTCCTAATTGGAAATAGGCACTCGTTCGCCGCCTCTCCTTTCTCTCCCTGTTTAGCATTTAGCGAGAGCAGCCTGAAACAATGCAGCCATTAGGAAGTGATTAGAGACCAATTAGCCGTGCTAGCAGTTAGCAATCGGAAAAGTGGGTCAGGTTGCTAATAGCTGGTGTCCTAATGGGGGCGGCTGAATGAGAAGGGGACCTGCTGTGATTATGGAGCAGGCTGAGAGAATAAAGGGACTGGCACTGCAGGTTTGGGGTGAGTAAAGCTTTCATGTGGGCCAGCAGGACGGTCAGCGCTGTCCGTGAATGGGGTCAGCTTGGATTTCGGGTCAGAAAGGAACAGAAGAAGAAATGCAGGATATGGAGAGGCCCTGGACACTAGGGACAGCTGGCCATGACTGCACCCGGTGACCGGGACTGACACGCTTCAGTTGGGTTGCTAAGGGTGAAGGAAAAGTAGTCAATCTTCAACGTGTCGGGTCAGAAGTGACACTAGAGTAATGGACTTGGACACTGAGTGCATTATAAATCCAACCAAGGTTTTCAAAAAGATACGTCAGTCTGTCCCAAATAAAAGAAATGCCGAAGTCAGATTGTTCACACTTTGTAGGATTTATCTACTTTTTTGGCACAGCAAAAAAGTATGTTTTCTCAAGCTCAGAAAAGTTCACATCTAAAACAAATTCACAGCCTCACAGTTTATGACAACAGCCCCAATCAAATGGAAAAAAGACCTTGTAAAAAGATCTCTAATAAATATTCTGATCCCAAATTGTCAATTTGGATCAATCTGGTTTTTATTTGGGCTGCATTTTGAGCATTATCAGCACAACATGCAATTGAGGAAGCACTTTTCTTTCAAAAATAAACACAGAGTCTTAACATGCCCTTAGAATGGGTCACTGACCTAATGACCCACCCTGTGGAGCCTTGGGGCAAATCCTGGAATTAACTGCACATTGCTCTGTTTTCGCTGTGCTGGTCGAGCTGTCTGCTTAAAGAAACATGTTGAAAGAATTTAAGCGTTTACGACTCAACTGCTTAATTAAAGCAGTCATTAGTAAATAAACTCAAGAGCAGAAAATAACCGTAGTGGGGGGAAAAGGATCACAGACCACCACTGCACTTCCTGTCTGCCATAAAAACCTGTCTCACCCTCTCTGACTCCGCCTCAGGGTTGGTCCAGCAGCCTACTCCTCTCAGAGCCTCCTTATAAACATCAAGGCATTTTGGGAAATCAGCCGAAGTGGACCCAATGCTCTTTTCATGGATCGTCACACTCATGTGTCTGTGCGTGCGCTGCTTTGTGTTAATGCCCGCCTACATCCGAGGAAAACCATGTAATTTCACACAAGTGTCAACCCTCTTCTCCCTCTCTGTGCGTGTACAAGTCTGTGCATGCATGTCAAGTTCAAGAGAGAGAGGGATGTTTGTTCTGCTCAGTAACTTCAAACGCTTCAACATTCATGCAGTTGCAGGGCCGGTGACCAGAGCAAATACACTGCAGTGTGACCACTTGCATACAAAGAGACAGCAGTAAATGCATTAGAGGTAGCGTCGGCTGACACCGTTTAGACATCAGAAGCCCTTCAACCCTTTTCATGGTCACACTGGTCACAAGACATTAAGCTTAACCTCCAGTCCCTACTTACATTCAAGTCCCTCTCATATAGCAAGACTGAAAACATGTTTTGGATTTCTAACGTAGATGCTGAGAAGATTTCTCACATGATAGAGAGCATTGTGAAAACAGTTCTCCTTCGGTCCTGCCAATTTTATTGGTGAAATCAACACAAACCACTGTGTATCCCACTGACACAACATTTGAGGCTGCAGGAACGCTTACTCACCACGTTCGGATTTCAGGAGCCCGCACTCTCTCTTTCCTCCTCAGTTTTTGTGTTTCAAAAACAGAAACAGGGACAGACGGCTTTTTTGTGGAGACTGAAACTTTTTTAAGTTTCTCCACATGACTACACTTAAACAGTGGTGCTACAGCTCATCAGAAGGTTATTCATTCAGCAAGGGCAGCGGTCCTACAAACACACAGATATAAATCAAAAGCGTGCACATACACAAACACAGACCCACAGGTGCCCCCGGCTCTCTCTGCTCCGTGTCACTTGGTTGACACCCAGATGCTGTCACCTTGGGTTATTGCAGAGCAGAAGAGAAGATTCAGGTCAGTCTCCTTACTGTACACTGGTGCTGTAACGTGACTCCATTCTGGTGTCAGGGCCAATGACACAGAGCAGATCTGGCCTCACAATAGAAGCTGCAGGTGCCTCTTTAACCAGCTGAACACCATCTCAAAAGCATGTATAACAATCTCTAGCACATTAGTGCCAAACATGCATTTTTGAGGCAGAAACTAAACTAACATCAGACAAATATGTCCTATTTATTGACACCTAGGAAACAAAATTAAATTTGTGTCGGTTTTACACCGAAGTAGCAAGACGGTGGCAAAATAGATGACCAATATCCCGAGAACCTCAATACTTACAATTCAAATTACTCATAAAACATTTCAGGGAAACTGACTTCACATCTTTTAAAGAAAAAAAATCATGCTTTCTGCAGCATAACAAATACACACATCACACACATTTCTAGCAAAAACAACAACAACAAACCCAAATCCGCAACCATACTTTCAAAGTTTCTACATCTGAAACTATCACCTGCCGTCCTAGCCCTAGGCGATCTTTAAGTGCAAGCTGACAAACCTCATAGATGCTGCAGATGTCCAGAAGGAACAGAGAAAGAAAGACAGGAGGAGATGGACAGAATAGCAGGGAAGAGTCCCAAACCATGGCCAGCCATCCAGAGGGTGCAGGAGGAGGAGGAGGAGGAGGAGGAGGAGGAGGAGGAGGAGGAGGAGGAGGAGGAGGAGGAGGAGGAGGAGGAGGAAGCTGACGAAAATGGTATGGCAAGGAGGCGGGGCTTGGCAGCATATCAACAACAAGGCAAGAAGGAGGGGGGTGATTCTCATGCTTCCAAATTGACATGTCAATCCTTTCATAACAAAGTTTATCTTATTCCTTAATGAGCTCTGGTCCTTTCTGTGGAAACCTGGTCACTCATTTAACTGTTGACAAGCTCAACTGACAACTCAAACATTAATGCTACTATTGCTGCATTGAAAACACGGGTCCGCACACTGTCGCTCCCTCAAGTACAATTTATTGGCACATCCACAAGTTAAGTTTCGAGCTAATGGTCTTCTTCAGACTAAGCTAATTTATTGGCACAACTACAAGTGACGTTTCAAGCTAATGCTCTTCTTCAGAATTAGCTTCTGACTTACTACTACTACTGCTACCACCGCTACAAAGGAGCAGCTACACTTTCAGCTTATTCAATCCAACGCCCAGAATAAGATCCATATAGTTGATAGCACTCTTATGTATGTAATCATTAAAATAAAGCCACAGCCAGCAGGCACCACAAATAGGCTGGGCCAAGAAATATCAAACACTACTTGTTGAATTCACATTTTGGTTGTTGTATGGTTTACAAACAGGATATAATGTGTTTTAATGCTGAGCTCTGCTAACTGGTAGGCTAGCACACAGAGATGAGAGTAGTTGTCACCTATCCATCTCACATTCCACCAGAAAGTGTACTTCCCAAAATGTCCGACTATTCCTTTAACACTACGACTTGTTAATTTGTTTTACTCACATATGCACAAACGTTCACAAACACAACACCATCCAATAGAAGCTCCCCTACCTCCGATGGACTGCACATCAGAATGAGTGCCCCACAGTGCTGCTCACAGTGTTGGGTAATTTGTCACTCGAAACACAGACAACAGATTCTCTCTCTCTCTCCCTCTCTCTCTCCCTCTCCCTCTGTGCGGTCAGAATTCTTTGTCTAATGCAGGATAATGAGTTTAAACTGTGAACACTAACACAGTCTATATAAAGCCTTGGCCCACTGAGTTGTGACAGAAGCTATTTCAACACTGCTCTAACTAAATATACTGCCAAACACACTTGCAAGTTTCTATGCTTCAGAAGTCAAACAGTGGGTCTGAGGAGTTTGGAATAAAAGTGTGAGCATGTATCTCCATCTCCAAAAAAAAAATCAATCTCTTGTGGTCGAATCATCAGGGCAAATTCTGAAAAATGCTAGCTAATAACTAGTTCAGTTATTAAAAGGCAGAGGTGCATACTCATACTCTTTAGTAAACACACACAAAAGACATTGTTATATGTGGTGTAAGTCAGTTAATTTATGAATAATAATAATAATAATAATTTATCTTCAGAATCAAAAGCAATACAACATATGGTTTGCATGAGACATATCATCACCACAATGGATCTCTTTGGTTCTTAGTTTACAACGTATCACAACTAATTAGAAAAATTCATATATTTGACGCCGCCTTTGAGCAAAAATCTCAAACAAATAACAAAACACACATGCATGAATACCCTAAACGGTTCAGATAGAAGCTGTCCACAACACACAGTAACCCTCTCCACCTATGAGGACAAAGACAGTTTGTGTACAGCAGCCAAATTGAGGTCACAATCCCATCTTAACTATCACCTCAACTTCCACACTGTGACCATGTCCTAAATACTGTAACCGGACACTGGTCCAAAGACACAAGTTGAGATTTTTCAGTGAGGTTGCAGTCAGAAAGTACAATTACTTCAGCATTCATGCCATTTCCGTATTTCTTGTTTATTTCTTATTCAGGTTTAATTTGTTTGTTTGTGTATGTATGCACCATTCACCAAGGCAAATTCCACGTAGGTGGCAACAAATCCTTTTCTGATTTTGATTCAGAACTACTGAATGTTTGTTATACAAACTGAGGACACTCTCCTTATGACAGGAAATATTAATGTTCCAAGAAAAGGGAAATTACCTGAAACCTTAAAGGAGAATTTTCTCTTGAACTCAGTTGTGTCAGTGTCACTGTCTGTGTTAGTCATAGGCAGACAGACACAAACACACAACACACAATGGTATGATGGTATTTACAAAACTAATAAAAGCTATGTGTGTTTGTGGTTGTGCACAAGGCCTACCTTTGTTCAGGTGAGAGTTGGCTTTGGTCTTGTCACTGAAGCCCTGGCTGCGTCTATTCCCAGCAGCACTGACCGAGCCTCTTGGAGGGATGTCACTGCCTGCAGTGGATACCCTCGCCGAGGGGCCGGGAAGTCTGGCAAAGTAACGGAGATAGAGGGAGAGAAATAAAGAGAAGGAAGCAAGAAAGTATATATTCGATATAAAGCCTTCATCTTACACACTAAAGAAACATATTCCGGTATAATGCAAGTTAATTACACATTCTGCTAGAGACAAATCCAGTCTACAGCTTCCAAGTGCAAACCGGAGGGTCTCACTTAATTAGGAGAGTTGAGGGATGATGGAAATTGTTTATTATTTTAATTTTTATTGCAGAAAATGTTTTATGTGAACAGGGTAAAGGGACACAAGAGTGTTCCTTGTGTTAAGAAAAAGAAAATCTTCATATTATTTTGTTCTTTGTCTAAGCACTATGTCACAACTGTAATTTAAGAAATGTGCTTCACACACATGTATCAATATTTAATCTTATATCTTTAATAATACACTCTTTAGATACATCTTTATATCCGGATTACCATTGGTTTGAAAGTCTGTGGCTTGGATTAGAAGTTACGCACAGTTTAATAAATGTAAATTTAGCAATTGTTTGCTTTTCTTGCAGATCTGCCTGGCCCCATCTCCCTAATCTAAGGAAGACAGATGAGCTCAGAGCAGGGTGGACATGTCCGTGCAGGGTGGACGCGTTGACAGAGTGCAGGTCCCAGGGGAGCTGGGAGCCCAACAGCCTCAGATTAAATGTCCTGCTCCTTTATTTCCACGCACAGATTAGACAGGATGTACTGGCAATGGATAGGCCTTGGTGAAATTTATGACACCTTGATTCCATACTGTGAGTCCCTCTGTTGCCTTTTCCTGAGTTCTGTAATGTGACCAGGCCGTGGCATACGGACTACTAATGAAATGCTAATTCAAAGGCAGCGACATCATCATTATCATCATCCTCATCATCCTCCTGGGACTGTGAGGCGGAAGCTGACAAGGAGATTACAGCTCTCACTCTCTCAGCTCTCGTATGCATTATAGCAGCTCTCATTTCCGGCAGGCCGTTCCCGTTGACTGGCCATTATTTATCTGGCCATTGCTAGGTAATAGGTTTTACTGCATTATTTAGTCAAGAGTAGCCTAAGTTCATTTGGCTTTCAATTATGACAGGGCCAGTCAGTCTACTGCCTCCCCCCATTTGGACTGGCTGTGTATAGAAAAAAATATTCTATTTGATGGGTATGTACATTTCAAAATATTTATTCTGACTACAATGTGCTGGAACTAATATGGAAACATATCTACACCTTTCTAGACAATTTATGTGAAGTTAAATACAGTCAAAAATGCAAAAGAAAAATGCTCTTGCCAAATAAATATATTTGCTCAAAATGAAGAAAGGCTTTAGGTCAAAGCTTATCTGTGAACCAACCAAACCAACCTAGGCACTTTTTGAGGAAATCTGGATACGTTTTTGATTGAGGCCTTTGAAGTAAGAACATGTAAGAAAAGCCATGGGTTGTTCAGTTAGAGAGAACCAGGAGAATCCCAACTCCTCAGCTTGTAGTTAAACATACTGGCCAGAGGGTGGGGCCAGTGCATTTCCTTGGAGCAGAGCTGGTGTTTGGCAGGTGTAATGCAAACACAATCTGGGATGGGCAGCATGCAAAACCACATCCTAAATCCAATTTCGAGGTGCATCAACACATAATACGACACTGCATGCTAAAAAAAGAGCCAAATGTCAACGCAAAAAGTCTTGAGAGCGTCACAGTGAACGCAGATGGAAGCTCTATTTAAAGAACACATATTATAGACACATTCCAGCTACAGATTCTTGCTGTGTTAATTATTAATACACATTACATAGAGGATGTGCTTGTTAAACAAACACACACACACACACACACACACACACACACTTACTTAAGGGTTATCTAAAGGTCTTTCACAGCTCATTTAGCAGGCTTGCCAAATGAAGCACGCTGCCAGACATGCAGGGCTGTCCGAAAAGGGAGCCTGGGGATCCAGTTCCTATGTGCTCTACTATCACTCATGCATATTAGATATTGCTTGTAGTAGATACTGCCCTTAATCACAGACAAAGAAACAACAAGATACCCATTACAGCAGAAAAGATGTTGTCAAGATCTCCTTGATTAGGGGCAATTTCTACCTTTCTATTTCCAGGAAGGGGATGGGACGGGAGGTGTTTTGGAGGAAAGAGAGGGAGGAGCAAGAAAATAAAAAAGGCAGAAGAAGCTGACCTAGAGGTCTTTTTCTGACCAAGGGAAAACTTGAGCAGTTTACTCTGAGACCCATCCCTAGAGGAGAAGAAAAGAGAAGAGAAATATGGAAGGAGGACAGAGACAGAGAGGTCAGGTTTACAGTTATAAATGACAGGAGGTATGAACATGAGGATAGAGATGACACAATGATGAAGTAGAACAGCAGAAACAGCAAAAAGTGAAGAATACAGAGACAAACAGCATTCTTCCAGTTTCAAGGTTACCTTTCCTATATTTCCAGTTTACAGAGTTTGCATTAACGCGCCAGCGAGCCTTACCTGGACTGCATCTCGGCCTGTGCTGCTTTCTGGGCTGTAAGGGAAGGAGTCCCATGCGTGGAGTGGCTGAGCTGGGCTGGGGCGCTGCTTTGCTGGCTCAGGGGAGGGTGTGTGCCCTGGGGCTGGGACTTCTGCCGTTGGGCCTGCTGCTGCTGTTTGAAGCGGGACAAGCTGAAGAAGAGGCCGAGGATGGCTTTCAGATTACCATTACGGATCTCTGTGGGTCAGGGAGAAGGACAATGTGAAATATTCAAAGGGAAAAGGCAGGTGAGATAAAGAAGGAAAAAAGTGGATGAAAGTAAAGTTTATTTATTTAGCATATTTCACAGATACAAAATTTAAAAAGTGCTTAACAAAAGGCAAATGTGAGGATGTTAGAAAAATTCTCATCATCAATCACTTCATCTGCACAATGACAGCTAAAGCTACTAGATAGCACTATAGGGTACTGCTATACTGGCTGTTATGGGCTATCAATATTGTTATATTGTGATAATAACTAATTCCTTTATTGTCCATCAGTACTATTAGTACCTTTACCATAATTAGGTTTCCTCCATGAATAATATGACATAAAAAATGAAGCGAACATCAAATATTGTTGGAAGTAGGCTAAATTTAAACACTGTGCTACAAGAGGAGTTCTGGTCCATTCATTTTATGTATGAGGTAATCAGGCCCTATCAAGCCTGCATGTTTTACTGTGTACTATCTGGCATCAATGTAGTATGTCCTGGCAAAAGAGCTTGCCAATGAAAATGTTTCAATGTATTAAGTATTTGTGAGCTCATTTTTCCCATAGCACAAAGCCCCTTTGTTTAATAGATAGACCAAGCCCGGCCTGGCCCAGGTTTGGGTCTAGCTCTTTTGTTCCAGTGAAAGCAGAAGAGCAGGAGTCCAGCTTACCCTCTGAAGACAGACCCTGGATGTTGACTCCTTTTGCTGCCAGGAAACTGAGGCAGGCATCAATGTTCTCAATCTGGACAGAGAGACAGACACAGCTGAAAGACACTGCACCCTGCGCATTTTCATTCAATATTTGTATAATGTAAGGAAGCATGCTGGTCTGTCTTTTGCATGCTTTTCATGAGCTTAATGGCAACACTGGAAGTAAATATCTACATGTCTATCTAGACAGCAACGCTTGGCCGCACAAAATGTTATACTTTAAAGAAAAGAGGTACTGAAAATTAACTCCGATAGGGATGAGATACAGATCCATACATGCTATATTAATCATAACGAAATGTTTGGATGTTTATTGGATTGACTTTGCAAGTAAATAAGTATTCAATGCCAGTAAGCATTCAACTAAAATCTTAGAAATGCATACATCTGCTAGACCTCAACATCCTCTAAATGTATTGTTTTAATAATATAAAAGAGTAATAAATGTTAAATCTGCATCTGGATCCAGATCTGCATAGAAATGCACGTAGCAGACAATAATGGTTGACTGATGGTAGCCATTCTTTTTGGAAAACATATGAATTTGTTCATGAATATCAGGATTTGTACAAGGATGATGCAAGATTTTAAGGGAGTCAGACTTATGACAATACCATGTTGTAGCAGATTCAGTAGTTGTGTCACAAACAGTAGGCTACACCTAGAACCATGAAGGAAGATCGTTTTGTGGCCGACTCCTCCCACCCTGGACAAGCTCTTTGAAGCACTCCCCTCTGGCAGGAGGCTGCGCTCTATCAGAACCAAAACCTCCCATCACAAAAACTGTTTCTCCCTGACTGCAGCTGGCCTCATCAACATGCCCAGGACCCCCACTGACACGGCTGACGTTACACGTTACGTTACATTAACACACATCATTACCATCTCCCCTCTTAGAAATTATACTTATATTACAAACTTTTACACCCTCTGGACAATCTTTGGCACAACTATAGACATCAAAAACAGACACTTTAATAAGAGATGTACTGTATGTATTTACATATTCTTATATTCTTTTAAATTGATGACATTTGATGGCGTAGACTCAGTTTGGTTCAGGTCTCGGTTTGGCTTGTTTTGAATGACAATTTCTGTCAATTTAGGGGTGGTTGGGTAGGTTGGTGACTGGGGCTGGGAGATGGGGGTGAAAAGGTACAAAAAATGCCTTAAAAATAAAGTGTGATTGATTGTAATTGTATTGCCAATTTTCAGATTTTTATTTCATTTTATGTCTTTATACTTCTGCACTGGCTTTATTGTCAGGTCAAGTCAAATTCCTTGTATGTGCAAACGCACTTGGCAATAAACCGTTTTTAAGACTCATCCAAACATGTTATGAGATATGTAGGAAGAGTGGGAAAATAAGTGATTTCACCGAGGTTTTTTGTTTGCTATTTACGAGATATCAAGCTGAAAGACAAACAAATGAAAAGGTATCAGAACCTCTTTGGCAGACATTACAAATGTATACATGCAGGGTTGGAAAGTGGTAGAAAGGTTTTATATTTAGTCACTGACTGTGCTGTTCAAAGGGCAAAAAAAATGTATTGACCACATGGTGACATAGTCAAAACAGGATTCAAACCAATCAGACTTTCGTCAGCAGAGCAACAAAAGAGGCAAACAATCTATACCGACACAGTTGCTATGACAGCAGCCTTGGCAACCTGAGCAGACTGCTGAGCTGTCACTGGACTGCGAGAGGGTATGATAGGCAGACAGGCTTTGTTCAGAGCCCATGTGATCCATTATACAGCAAGTCTGCTGGCTGGCCCATGTACTAACAAAGTAAACAACATAAAACAAGTCATGAAGCAGAGTCACTGCAGATTAATGATCATGCGATCAAAGTTTACCAACTGTTGTTTTCGATGAGCTAACACACCAGGTACAGCACAAAAGATATCAATATGGCACACCGGTTGCTCTGACTGTTAGATGTTGCTTTTGGAAAGGCAATTAACTGAAGAATTGACTTTTCAATGGACATTTAAAAGCCTTTTACAGTATGCACAAAGGTTAAAGAGGTGCTAAATCTTTTTTAACATGCCAATTATTGCCAGTGAAAGTAGGCTTATAACGCACTAAGGCTAATCGTGCCACAATGTGCTTGCAACAAACCCGTTTTGAATTAAATTACAAATATAATTCCACAGCCGAGGGAGTACAACTATAGAGCAATGATACTCCAGGTGTCATCTTAGGTAAAATACAGTTGAACTGTGTCTTTGTAAATGAGGCCGGGTGTGGGTTACAACAGCGAGGGTCCCACTCACCAAAGATTAATGACGTGATTACACTTAATATGCAGAGACTAGAAATAGCTTGACCTACAGCTCCCACTGTGGTTCTCCTGTTAGGAAGTATCTGGCTGTGAGGTGAGAAGCTGAAGTAAAAGCATAAATACTTAAAACTTCTACCGTTTTACTATTAGTTTATATTATATATTGCTATTTATGAAATCCACAACTACAATAATATTAATTGCATTGACTACCACATTACTGTTAGTCACATCCCTTAATGGTTACTGTTGGCTATATCTTTACAATTAACTATGCTTTTAGTAGACCACAGGGACACACACACACACACACACACACACACACACACACACACACGGCAGTATGTGAAACAGGGATGTTATTATAAAAAATGTATATATGAAAATAAAATTGTGCCCCTGTACACAAAATCAATCTATCCATCCATCTATCTATCTTTCTGTGTACAGGGGACTATTTTCTTTAAACTAATGTATTTCAATGGGAAGCATCTTTTGTGATAACAGCAAGATTATGGTAGCGAGTTGTATTGACAACCTGGAAATCCGTGCAAGTAATTTGCTTGGGGTGGGTCAAACAACACAGGACTTTCACACCGGAACACAGGGATCGCGTTCCACGGGTGGCAGTTCCTTTTTTAGTTCTTCTTCTCTTAACCACAACCGTTGTTGTCGCCGTATCCTGCGTGTGACTAGTCTGGCTACCACCAGACCAAGCCAAGCTCAATAGACTTGAGATTGAGCGTTGGTCTGGGGAGTCTGTTTTGGATTTTCTCTACACAAGAGAAGTGATCAACAGGCCTAGTTCAAATGACTCTGTACCCAATTGGATAGTCCTCCAACCAATCATACCAACAATCCGGGTGACATAGAAGCAACAACGGCATTAACGGGTTGCTGCGCTCGGCTGCACTTTGGTGGCCGATGCTATGTTGAATGTAAACAAGAAGCTGCTTGATTGTTTCTCTATCATCATAGTGATAAACCCGCCAATCGCGCGCCAGATAAAAAAGCCAGCTTGTGATTGGTTCCCGCAACATTGTAAACTGAAGCAGGAGAATTAATCAAGTTGCCAGCAGAGTGGGCGGGGTTTACACAGTCTAGCGTTTGACGGTTCCTTTGCTAACCACAATCGTCCTGTTGTTGTAGCGTGTCTTGCGTGTGACAGTACATCCCGTTGTTGTTGCTGGCGGGCAGCGTTTAATTTCCCTGTTGTTGCATCCCCCCCAGACCGCAGATTGTGTCCTGGCAGCCATTGTTGTCCCCAGAGCAGGCATGGCAGTTTGTGAAATGGTCACAATCCCATTTTGTGGTAACCACTACGAATTAAATGAGAAAATCATGTCCCTGTTGACAAATCAATACATTAAAATAACATGACCATTTCACAAACTGCCATAAGACCAGTGTAAGACACACACACACACACACACACACACACACACACACACAAACAATAATGCAGTAATTTGAGCAATACTGTCAATACTATTTACTATGCATTTGATTTACATATATTTATTTATTTTTTATCTTTAATGTCTTTAAAGCAGCATCTAATACTTAATTGTTGTACCTTTCATCCACTACCACAAACATTATACTTACATCATTTAACCATATCAATATTAGTTGTAGAGCTATTAACACACATAACCAGATTAGTACCATTAAGTTCATCTACCAACAGACAGATATTGACACAGTGCTTGTTTGATTACTACTTGCTGCATCGTCCAAGTGATTACTTCAATATTGTACCACATTGTCATTAACCAATCCACTATTTGATGACTACCCTTTTCTACTCATAGTTTAAACTACATGTCTGTCTGAGCCATGTTAGAGTGTGAAGGGGCTGGCGGATTGAGTTGAAACAGCAGTGCTACCCCTGCTGTCATTTCCGTGACCTCTGACCCCTGAAACAGCTGTTAGATGGGCTGACATTTACTGCCCTTTGAGGTGATGCAGCAAAAACTTAGGAACAGTAGGAATGCCGACTATGGGCCTCTACGACTACCTCAGACTCTTTAAAAAGAAACCTGAACTGAAATACCCCTCTATGCCCACCGACATACCCCAAGACTTTTCTAAAATACCCCGAGCCTAAACTTCCTTTGAGTGACTGAACCACTCCCCCATGCCTAACATTCCCTGGTATAGTGGAAGTTTAAATAGCAGCAGCCTGCAGAAAATATGCTCCATTAAGATACCCCATCACAAATGCCAGGCCCGTCCTGCTGAGATGCTCCCAAGCCCCGCCTCTCAGGGGGTATCCATTCTGAAACCTCTTGCTATTTAAAACCGGCAAGGACCAGAGCTGAGAGAAGCCAGAGGAACACTATTCAACTCAAAAATCTGCCACCAGCTACAGAGTCTAGGACCAGTCACTTTGTTAATTATTAATCCTTGGTTGTGTATTTTATATTGTTCTATATCACTGAGTAGTCTGTGATGTTGAGTACATCCCATAGGTTAATGTCACACTTTTTGTTAGGAGTCTGGCCTAGAGGTTTATGACGCTGTTTAAAGTCAGCCGCACATCTCCAATCAAATCCCGCTGGGGACCTTTGTTGCATGTCATCCTTTCTCCCTCTGTCTCACCTCCCTACTGTCAGCTATACAAAACAAAGACAGAAATGACAACACCACCAAAACATTGTTTCTCTTTTTTATCCAAAACTAAAAATTAACTTTTATGAAAATTGGATTTATGTTCCACAAAGTCATTATCAAGTAAAAATGACCATCATTTGCAATTTCCAACTTCAGAAATGCAAAGCTATTCTTGCTTTTAATATCATGTTAATATTACTTAATATTATAAAACAAAATTAACTATTAAACTAGAACTAGATGTCAGATTGGGTACTTTTGATGTTTGTTTTATTGAATGTGTTTCAATCAATCAACGTTTTGAGCAATTCATAAAAACACAATTATCAATTAACTGATGCATTAATCAAAAAAGAAAACTATTATTAGTTGCAGGCTTATTGAAAACGTATTGACTTGACATCACATTAAACTAGTTATTACATGACTGTAAAAGTAATATGGGGCTGATTTTTTAAGTCCACTTTTAGGACTCATTACTCTTCTGTTTCCACAAACTACGACAGCTGGCTGATGGATGACTAAAAACATACTCAAGTAAAAATGAAATGACAAAGTTGACAACATTTTAAATAATATACCGTAGCTACACCAAGTAAGCTACAAAAACAGTCAAAAGAGAATATGTATAGTGTAAAATAACACAGATAATGCTCCGTTTAAACTCCTGTGATCATCAGAACTAAATACCCCTACAGAAGCAAAATCTCCCAAAAATCCTCTGAAGGACACCGCTGGTGGCTCCTACCTGCCTGGATGTGTGATCTGTTCCTACAGTGTAACTGCTCTGCCTGGCTTCACACCTCCACCCAGGCCACCGTCACCACCTGCTCTGCTCAGTCGGCAGCACGGGGCTGGCCAGCCAACAGCCCTCTGTACAAACACTTTTTTCCCCATCACACGGATGCTAGTGTTGCGTTTGTGTGTGAGACAGAGAGAGGGCGTGAAAGAGAGAGAGAGCTAAAGGGAGGGAGGGAGGGAGTGTGTGTGAGAGAGCGTTACGTGTCTGGAGCAGGATTGGACTGATAGCTTTTGAAGACTGATACTGAGGCCGATACTTTTAAACCAAAGTTGCTAATAGCAGATTTTAAGCAATGCATTTCTGTATTTAAATACAGAAACCTTATTCTCAGCAGAATGACAAAGCCTTGAGAAGCAGCATTAAAGGCATCGAGAGATGAATTGCCCAAAAAGCATTGTTAAACAAATGAATGAATAAAAAAATTAAAAAAACACTGCAGGTTTTCCAGATTTCTTCAGGTCTGGTCTCGAAGGAACTTCCTTCAGACTTTCACTAAACAAAAGAGCTGATATGGGATATTTCTGAAAAAGAAACAATATTGGCCGGATATGATGCAACTCTGTTCTATCTGTCCTGTAAGCTCTGTACCATTTGACTTTGTGACTGTTGGGTCTTGGGATTCTGATCACGTTAAGATGGTTGTGAGTCTGTATGACGGTGTGCTTAACTCTGCCAGTATCTGCCCACACATACTTTCACTCTCTCAGGAGGTTTCACAGATTACAGCTACCTGCCCACCTGCTGAACTTTGACATTTGCCTCGATAATTTTCTCTCTCTCTCTCTCTCTCTAATGAAAAATGTATGTAGAGGTTTCAACGTTACAGGGAAGTGCTGGTTCTCACTGCTTAATGATAAAGAAATGACGCAGTGGCAGCTATGATACACACACCATGATGCAAAATCACACACGCCAACTTCAGGCAGCATATTCGGTCTTATTGCTTCAGCGAATGCATTTATTTTTTATGATTATTTTGGGGACTTTTAGGCCTTTATTTGACAGGACGACTAAAGACATGAAAGGGGAGAGAGAGGGGGACGGATATGCATCAAAGGGCCACAGGTTGGAGTCAAACCCGTGCCCACTGTGTCCAGGAGTATGCCTCTATATATGGTCGCCCAGCATATGTGTGTATTATTTAATTCAATTCAGCATTTAAATATGTGTCTTATTGTATCTCCTCATATGTATTATTTTTCATTAACTATTATGTTAATACCGTTTTAGATTTTCCTTATTATCCTCATACTGACAGTATCTGATTTCACAAATAAAAACACAAATGTCCTCGGGCTACATAAATGTATCCCCCTGAACTGTGAGCAAAACAATTATGGCAGAGCCTCGTCTTTGCTTGCTTAGAATACATTTGTGAGTTTTTATTCATTTAAAAGAGGTCACATTTATATCTCCTATGAATAGACTATTGCAGCAGATGACTTACTTCTGCAACAAACAAGCACAGTATGTCCGTGTGTACGTACAAGGGTTGGACAAAATAAACACCATGATTCGAAATTTTTTATCAATCTCATGAAAAAAGTAACACATCTAACGGTAGTTTTTGTTGTTGCGCTGTTGTATTAGATTGCATTAATCAGTAAAGTGTTTCCCTTATTTTGTCCTCTTCCTATAGATGCTGTTTATCTTTCTCAGCAGCCTTCATGAGGAAGACAAATGGTCTTAGATAATATTCCAATAAAGGTCTGAAAGAAAGATAAAAGGTTTGGTATATTTGGTTGCCTAGCAACAGTAACTGTGATTGCTCTGCGGTGGTGATCACCTGAGTTCTGACCAGCTGACGCAGTTGGGGATTTCTCTCTCACACGCACGCACACACACACACGCACACGCACACACAGTACTGCTCCCGTTGATCAAACATTTACCAGCCCGTTGAATCATTAATAAAACTAATTTGGGGTCTTGACCTGCTTACCAGCGTAAAGATCTACAAAACCATGACATTCATCTGCGTCAAAGAAGCAACCACCGCCCCACCAATATGATCTACCTGATCTCTAAAACTACACAGACTGTGTACAAATCGGGTAAAGTGCCGGGTTTCGATCAGGTAGAAACTACATTAGTGGCCGTTTTCAGTGACACTGCACCCTGAAGGTGAAACACAGGGTGAAAGATAAAGAAGCACTCTCTTTTCAGGCGGGTTTAACACACAAAGGCACAATCACTCTCAGCAAAGAGCCTGGCATGAAGTGGAGGAGCTGTATCCTTATTTAACATTCCTCTGTGACTGTTGATGCTTCCGTCTGTCAGTTTTTCATCAAGCCCATAAACACCTGGTCCTGCTGGTTTCTACTGTACCTATCTGTCAGTTTACCTCCTCCGCCTCTCATTCACTTCTTCTTTTGCAGCAGCATAAAATGGGCAGATTAGAGAGAATAAACCAGTCTAGCAAACATCATTTTAAAAGTACAGGTTAAACCCTAAACAGATACAAAAATCAGACATAACACTTCTTTCTTTCCTCAATATAAAGTGGAGAAATGTTCTTCAAAGCACTGCACAGCTTATTCATGTAATGGATAATCATTTCTAATGTAAATATAGGCATGACTTGTCCAAGATTTCAACTGCTGAGGCCCAAGATATCATTTAAAGAGTGAGATTATGCAAATTACAAAAAACTAATATCTCATCTCTCTTACAAATGTCAGAAAAGTTTGGTTTTATTTGTCCATGTTTTGAGATATTCCTTTCTTCAATCCTCAAACAATAGAAGTGAAAGGATTTCCATTTCCATGAAAAAAACAAAATCAACAGCAACATTGTTTTGAGGAATTGTGTCCTGGTAGAACATGCTGTGAGTTTTCATTGTAACTTCTTTCTTCCAGTGAAATAGTCCCTTTAAATTTTGTCCAGAAAGTTGGTCCATAGTTTCTTGAGTATATTAAGTAGATAAATCCATTCAATTTTAAAAGCACTGACTGAAATGAAGATGAGGAAATGTTTGGCTAATAGAAACATCTCTTTAAAGCTTTGTTTTATTCCCCAGGCCCTAGCAGCTGAAATCTCGTTAATTCAGAAGCTGCTGCTTTAATATGGAATACTTGGACGAGACACTCTGTGTGTGTTTGTTTGTTTGTGTATAACTCTTTGTGCAAATGGCATCCTGTGTGGTTTTAACAGCTCAGTGTCAACTCAACGCCCTTGCTCTGGGCTAAAGCCAAACAGACAGACACACACACACAAACACAGAGGGCCTGACTGGGTGGCAAAGGAATGACCCGACGATGGGGGTCCATTTAACGAGGATGTGACAGTTGTAAAAACAGCCTCTCGCTCCAGCCTGGATAGCCAGCATGCTAATCAGCTACCATGAGAGTAAGGAGAGAGTGCTACAGTTTATCCCACTGATGGAGCTCATTTCCATGTTTATTCGTTTAGAAACAGAGGTTAAGTTAAGTGGTGGTAATTGGCAGCAGCTTTTGGGGTTTGAAAGCAATGAAATCAAGTGGAGTAAAAACAGGCTCACATACTCATCCACCCCAGCTGCCAACTAAACTCTCAGGACCTGTGTGTGTTTGTTTTGACAGTACAACAACCCACAAAGCAGACATTTGTATAATGACCGCCATTGCACCTGCCCTTAGCATTGCTTGAGTACCCCGTGATTCAAAAATACTTACAGACACACACACACACACACACACACACACACACACACACACACACACACACACAAGTTTACCCAGGAACAAAAAAACAAACAGATTTTGACAACCACGACCCAATCAACAATATCACACTGCTTGATGGTACACTATAAAAACAATTTCTTGTGTTCTCGACTGACCCACAAACCATCTATGAACATGCAGGACACAGTCACAGACATATATTTGAAACCACTTGATTTTTCTCAGAAATATCCTGCAATTTTCTCTGCTCTTTTATAATAATAAAAATGTTGCTATGTTTGCAGATGACAGCAGGGTTGGATCTAAGAGAGGCTACACAGGATGTTGCCAACAGCACAACATAACCACAGAGAGACGCCCAGACCACTGAGACAAAAGAGTGCAAAACGCTCAATTACAGGAAACTGGGGGGCATAATAAGCACTAATGAGTAGGGCCTAATTGATAGTGAGTAGGACAGGAAGTAGAGAGGGAGCTAAGCTATTTCTAATAGGACTGATATGAGACTGATTTTTAACGTGACTTTTTTTTTCTGGCTTTCCGGTATTAGGAAGCTGGCTCACTCTAAAATTTGGGAAGATCCCGATCGAAACCTGCTCTAGAGCATGTTCACTTCAGAAGATCAGATCACAACCTGCCCAACTACTGCCCGAGCAGCTCACTGGAAAAATACAGTCATCATTAATACATGGTTCTGACATGGACAAAAGCACTGATTTTATAATAAAGTTACAAGAAATTAAGAACAACAGATATATACTACCGGTCAAAGGTTTGGGGTGAGAAAATTCCATTCCACTCCATTATAGACAGAATACCAGCTGATCGGAGTGGGTGGGTGATCTTTAATGCAATAAATACATTGTTCATTATCAGCAACTATTCATCCTATTTTCCAAAGGCACATTCTGTTTACCGATCTGATATCATTTTAAAAAACTAACTGAGAAAAAATTGGAGAACTCAACACTAACATATGTATGAATTCCTGCTTTTTTCCTGCTCTAGTTTTCCTACTGCTTCTTATTCTATTCTGCTTGTGTGATTATATGATATCCATTTCACATCATTTAACTTCAACTTTTCCCATGTGTATCTTATTTCCCATTAAGTACTTCATTCATGCTTCTGATGATGTCGCTTGTAATTAAAACTGACCCTTTCACATTAACACGCTCGTAGCCGCATGGGAAAACCCATAGTTAACTGAGCTTTGTAAACATGATTATCCAGGATGACCAATGTTATATTAACCAAAAGGGCAATACCTGACTTCACTGAGGGCCAGATGTTGAAAGTGCTTCATGGTTCAGGCTCTAGCTCCATACTGTCAGTTTTGTGAAATTGAGAATGGATCCTAACTGATATACTTTGAGGCTTTATCATCTACAAAAGCTGACAATTTTCTCCACCTTTGTGGTGAAGAAAATTGTACAGTAATAGTGATATAGTAATAGTAATATGCGTCTATGTTTGCAATGACCGGGAAGGGTTCAGCGATCAGCTGTGCTTCCACCTCTTCCTCAGATGTTAACTATGGGCGTCTCTCTCTCGCTTAGAGAAGCTTCACTAGTCTGGCTGGTTGCCAAAAATATCCTCCTCAGCTGGCACACTGGCCCAATTTACGACACTTCACATTCAGCGGTGGGTAGCCCTGCCCTGGGCACCGTCGGCTCATTTCCCACAAGGAACAAAAAACTCCAAAAACACAGAGATCCCACCAGCAGCATTATAAAGGAAATCCCACTTACATAACTGCTAAATGTCACTGTTGACAAAACCACATGATAACTGGCTGCAAACATCTTTGCCATCAGTGCTGATGCACCCTGCCTGTGTTCACTCCAGGAGATGAGAGGATTGCACTCTGCTTTGCAAGTGTAATAAGAGCAAAAAAAACCCAAAACCAAAGCCTTCGACGCTTTCAACTGAGTGCCAACTGCCAGAAGTCGGAGCCAGATGTTTCACGGACGGCAGCCCACAAGACCATGAAAGTAAAAATAAATGGACTCACTATCCACCAGTGAATTTTACACCGCAGATCCCAGCGAGGGCCACATGAGTCGGTGAGATGGGACATCAGAGAAGTGATGTCACACAGAAGGTACATTTCACAATGTTCTACCAAAACAAACTTAGAAGGTCACTTACCATCTGAGAACGGCTCTTAGGACAGCCATTGATATCACCAATCTTCTCATTGGCTGAGGAGAGACAAAAAGAGGAAGCAGAGACAGAGAGATAAAAAAAACTGTGAAAACTGTTTAGGTGCGTTCGGTTAATGTAATCCTCTCTTTTATTTCCAGTCGAGATCCCTGAGTGTGTGTGTGCCCCAGACAGTTGCTGGCCAAGTGAGCAGAGCAGAGGTGTTCATGCTGCTGAATGTGACAACCCTCTTCTCCCCTCCCGCTGAGACATGAAATGCTATCTGGGCACAGCAAATGGGAACGGGGCCGCTGGGGGCCCGACCGAGGTGTGTGTTGTGCTGCTTTTTTTCAAAGGGGGTGTGTATGTGTGGGTGGCTTATCAAAGATTCCTCCCATCTATTAAGAGGCCCAGCCCACAGCAGCTGAGACAGGATTGTCAGCTCACAGCTGACAATTGTGCCAATAGCACAGCCTCCTGAGTCAGGGTGGGGCCCACAGTGTAGCTCCACCTCAGAACTACAGTACGCACCGCAACGCCTACCCTGTGAGAAAATACTCCTCTTTCTGTCCGGTCAGTAAATACACAATGGGCCATATCTTGCACCCGGCACAGCGTGGAGCAAAGCCCAACGCAGCAGTCCATTTCCTGTCAGGCGCCCACGTCGTTTAAATAGCAAATGCACCTGCGCCCATCTCTGCTGGTCTTACAGGGAGAGTGTTCAGGTGCATTCTTGGCATATTGCTATCTTGAGGCAGAGCAAAGTGATCACACCATTGAACAACAAAAATCTGGTCTAAAGTCAATAGCGCAGCATTTCATTGTTATTTTAACGGCGCAAAATATTACAATGTGAAATAGCATTATTGTGTTGGTCTATATGTTTTATATTACATGTTATCATGATGTATGATGTTATGTAGTGATGGCCAATTGGAGGGTAGATACGTTCACTTTATTTTTCTTCCGTAAAATAACTTTTGACTCTAACTCTGTAACTGTGATCGGTTTGCTCAACTCAACCAAAAAGTGTAAAAAAAGAGCTGACAAGTATTAGTTGCCACTTTCACTACACTGTATAAACAAGTTTATTGTTTGGGACATTGCTAAAATAAAGATGTGAAGAGAAGTTATTAGAGGTTTTGATGATCCCTAACAAACTTTAAATCAAAACAAAAAGGCTTTATGATGAATACTTTATTTTAGCAAAGGCATGTAAGATAGCATATACATTATTGATGATTTAACACAACTACTGTTATGTTACTGGCTATGGTTGGTGTGCGCTGCAAAACTTTACTCACTATGGTGACACCCACAAGAGACAGCTACTCTGTGATTTTGAGACACATTAAATGCTTCCAAAATAACCAGACACATTTTGCCTGGTTGGCTTGTGCAAAGCAACAGCTTACAGACCAGAAGAGAGATTTTATAAAGGCTTCTTTTAGAAGAGCAGAGGATCCTAAGCCTTGGAGCTGAGGACAAAAGTAGATTATCTGAAAAGGTTACAGATGTTATCCTAGATCTAACCCTAACCCTAACGCTAACAGTTGCCTCAAGGACAGTTTGTAAGAACATGACCGATGTCCTTGATCTGGAGGTTTTTCCTCTTCCAAAGTCCTGACCTTAAATTTGTGTTGGTCAAATAGCTTAACAGGTGCCACATCCGGTCCCAGTATGGCAGTTCTGACACCGGCAGCCTGCTCGGGTTTCACCAGCAATTATGTGGCGTGAGTTTGTTTCCCTGAAGACAAAAGGCAGCAGGGCAGACAGAACAGGTGAATAGATGGCTCTGGCTCGTGTTGCTTTAACATGAGAGCAGAGCCTCCGTGGTCAGCTGTCAGAGTGTAAATGTTGTAAGTAGGCTTGATGTTATGAGAATACATATAATCCTGGATGAGCGGATCGTGATGTTGTGGCACTTTTCGACCACAGAACTCAGAAGTTTACCTGCACTGTGACCAATAAAACCGTATTACAGTTTTACTAAGAGCCATTAAAAAAAGTCTCTTCTGACAAGAAGAAACTCTGTGAGGGTTCAGGAATAAATCAGGTTCAGTACTGGTGAGGTATGCAAGGTCCATTATTGGACAAACACATGCTAGCAAGACAGACTACCTCTATTTAGTTCCATATTAATGCACAACAATATCCAGAAAACAAGTGGCTTTCTCTTATGGGTTTAGTTCCTGTAGTATGTCGGGAAAGGGCTAACTATATTCCACTACAACAAGCTCAGTTACTCTACATTCTTCATACAGGTGTGCAGGTTTGACTGTTACTGTAGATAAAGCGACTCCACTCCTGGAAAGAGCCAGATTCAAATTCCTTGTTTTTGTAGACATTTACGGTACTTAGCCATTGAAGCTGATTCTGAATAATCAGAATAACTTAAGCAGCCAACATCAAGGCAGGAAGCTGGAGCCAGTTTGAAAAGTGATGGTATAAGAGAATGATGCTTTCAAGCATGTGATGTAAATATATTTCACATAGTGTATAAAATACCCCAAGCCTGACCCAACTCTAAAAAAAAACTTATGAGAACAGTGAGACTTTTCTCTGTGCAGGATGAAGCCGAACAGAGTATAAGAAATATAAATATGGGTCAGAGACATCAGGGGGAAGAGCTGGGAGCAGACAGAGTCAGTGACATGCTGAGTCACCAGTCAGCTGGTGTGAGCCTGCTCTGGCCTCAAGGCTGTCGGCGCATGAAATGACAGGCTGAGCACAGCCGGACGAAATGACAAGACTGATGACACAGACACAGCGTGAGGGTCAAAAACACAGAGGAACAGCCTACTTTCACAGCCCACGCTATGATGAATATCTTCATAGTTCTGCTGTCATGTGAATAATTATACTGTACTTCTGTTGAAAACCTTCCTATTCCCTTCATGAGACACTTTGAAACACAAGTGGATCAAGCCTGAAATGCATGTTGGTCAATGAGAAAATTACATTGGTTTCAATGGGTTCTGAAAAGTTGATGAAGGCGTTTCTACCAACGAGGGAGGAACTGCAATTACCTTGTAGAAGAAGAAACCTTACAGGTTACTTCAGAGGCTTCTTTCATATTTTCTTTCCTTATTTTGTGTTCATATATATATATATATATATATATATATATATATATATATGTAAAATCCCTGTTATCTTATAGTATCTTATCAAAGAAGTTTAAACCTCACAACACACCAAATCGCTATGTGTTTCTTTGTTATTGAACAAGATAAGAAACTGTTTGGATCTACAATTAAACTTTGTCAAGTTCAATCATAAGCCTCAGAGCAAAGCTACAACGGATGGGTTTTAACATCTACAGTAGTGTTTTTGTGTGTTGTCCTAAATCTATCTGCATCTCACGGAAGAAAATGATCCAATTGTGCAGGGGTAAATAAACTCTTTGTATGGTTCATACTGAACTTGTCATTTTTACATCTGATAATAGAGTTTAATTCTGTTACATTAACTCTCTAGCAAAAGAAAAGTTTCTTATTTGATGATGATGTGGCTACATGTTTGATGAAGGTCATATCTTCAAATGTAACTAATGATGTCTCTTACTTTTTTTAGCGATCACATAATCAGAGCACTTTCTTTTGCAGATTTTGGAATCAAAAGTGTGTTTTCCTTACCTACGACCTGTATGATCTCAGCCAGCAGCACTCCGTCTGCGACGTCTGTTTGCAGGTCCTTGATCAGACGCTTTTGTCCTGACTTGGCAAGGTAGTGGTTGGCCCAATCTGTGTAGATCTGCGGTCAGACACAAACACAAACCACGCCATTCAGTTAGACAACAAAAATAATATCCAGTCCAAAACAGAGGGCAACCCCGTCATGCCGTCCACGTGTTTTAAACTCCATAAACACTTGAAAACTACAAAAGGTATAAATGGTTGAAGCAAATTTACGACTAATAAAATAACAACATGGTTGAATGAGAGTAGAGTAGCCCTCTTTCTTTTGTTGGGGCTCCAATCTGGCATATATCCGCGTGGTATTCAAATTGGGGCCATTGTGCTCAGCCAGGGCATTCATCTCACAGCGCATGGCGGCTGTTTTCAATGGGCCATGCTGACATCACTCTCTGGGGACAGAAAAGACCCTTCACTGCCTGGGGGGGGAGGAGAGGAGGGGGACGAGCAAGCATCTGAATAATCTGAATAGGTTCCCTCATAATTAGTTGGCAAACTCTGTCTCTCTTGTACTCCATCTCTCTCTCATCGAGAGAAGTGAGTTTCTATTTCTGATTAGATGATAAAAAGGCACACAAAAGGTTAAAGTGAAGTGGCCCAGAACGTTATTTCTAATGAAGAAGAAGTTATTTTTGAGATACTGATACCTCATGAATCTATCTTGATTTGTATCATTGTCAGGCTTGTCTGTAAACTGCGGTCTGTTTAACAAGTGCAACTTCAGAGTAGTTTTGTCCCCCGCAGGGATCTGAAACACATGCGACAGCTCGGCTAAATAAAGACGTCTCTGCTTCTACAGAGTGTGTCTCCATCTCGTTTTCACACAAACCCAAAAACTGGTATTCCATTCAGGAGAAAAGTATGACAGCGGAGGAGTGACAATGAGTATGTTTAAGTAACTAGATTACTGTTTGCTTTCTGCATCAATCAGATTTCTTCAGTGTCATATAAATGAGAAATCGGACTTTTCAAGGTTGGATTTCTCCTGGAGAAATTTACCAGTTTCCTGCTTCTTTTATGTACGGATGTGAATAAAGGGAAAGTATCACTGTGACAGCAGAAATGGTGGATCAAACAGATACTCATTACTCATAGTGATGCATCCTTATACTCAAATTCATGAAATCCAGAGGCCGAGTAACTGAAAATAGAATCTTTTTGTCTAAATATGTCTTTTCCACAACTGAACATTATTTGTAAAATTCAGACATATTTGCACTTTAAGGGTAAAAAAAGTCCACTCACTTACAATACTCTTAGAACAAGAAAGCGCTTGGTTCCAAATAAGGTCAAGGGTGGGGAGAAATCGGATTACCGACCTCATTCACACTACAGTACAAACCAAATTTTGTAAAGGGACTACAACTCCATTGTGCTACCCTGTGTTGAAAAAAGACAAATTGTTATTTGTCATGTAACTTTACTGCATGTACAAATTGTACAGTAACCAGGAGTTACTAGGGTGCCAATATACTTTGTATAAAAGTTTTGTTGGATTTCCTGTGTAAGATATTTCTCCCAGTAACCTTCTTTATACTGTGCATTTAAACTTTCTCAGGAATGACTTTGAAATCCAAGTGCATCCATTAGTACTGAGAGAGTGCACACAAACACGGACACGCAACATGCATCGAGGTGTTTGATACGGTTTTGACCCTTGTGTCTTTGTGTTTGCACTATAAACAGACTGGGAGCCATGCTACTCATCGTGTGAATCACTGCTCTTGTGATGGCGTACAACAGGTGTGTGCACTTCAAAGGCACACACGAAAGCACAAACATATACTTCTCTTTATGCCAAAGCTCAAATGCAAAAGGTTTATGAGAGTACACGACCACACATTAAACACAAATAGCCTCTGCAAGACTTTTAAAATCACACAGGCTGCATACCCAAACACAAACGCAGTTCTAAATAAGCTCTTGAGTGACACACAGAGCTAAAACACCTTTCAAACTGCCGGATTAGACTCTATCCTTTCAATTCACACTCAAAGCTGGTCATGGTGAACAGGAAGTGCAACGTTTAGGAGCTTTTGTGTGTGTGTGTAAGCTTCCTTTGAAGTAGTTTCAGGCAGGTAAATTGAGGGGTTGGAGTGTAATTAAAATCGAGGTGAAATGGTTAGCTGTCAGTCACAGAGATAGAGGGGGGTCAAACAGCCTAAGGGTAAGGCTTGGGGAGGTGGGAGGAAAGAAAAAGGGAAGTGGGCAAGTCACAACAAGTTGCCTTTTAAGTCCTGAAAATTTAACTTTTCAAAACACATTCTATGTTTGATGTCATCCTCTCTGCCAAAACATAAGCTCCAGACTTTGAATGTGAGAACCCAGGTATTAAGAGGAGATATGCATGGGTGACACATGTTAGCACTGTGATCTAGAGATGGCCTTATAAATCTTCATAAAAGATCTTTAAAGTACAAAAAAAAGTTTTACGACAGATTTACTGTATGGTCACGTCTATCTAGGCATGGGCCTGTTACCGGCTTCAAGGTATACCGCGGTTTTAATAAGTCACTGTTTCAAAACCCTGAATATTTTCCGTATTACTATTCCTGCAGTAGGAGTTGTTTTTTATGAGTCGTCAAGGACATGTTGAAAGTTACCATACCGGCGCATGCGTACGTCTCACCTCTCTCAATAACCTCATTTCCATTTCAGCAAACAATCTCCTATATACCAACTCTAGGCTACGCTACCTGCCCAGCAACAAACAGCACGCAGACTGTTAGCAACTAACATTAGCATTTAGCTGGTTAGGTTAGTAGTTAACGCAGCTGAAGAAGAAAGTGAAGCCTTGAGGAGCAAGATATTTTTTCTCACAACCTGGTGGAGACCAAAACAGATATTAAAGGAGTGGGAATATTGGACTTTCATTCATCTATTGAACAGAAGAGGAAACGTGTGTTGCTCTGTGCATGCTGGATGTGTAAATAGGCAACTTTGAGCTAATGCGTTAGCCATAAAAACTGCATAAGGCTGAATAGGTTAAGGCTGTGTGTGGAGTTCTTCTGTCCCCTTGTGGTCAAAAACAACAAGCTTTGTCTGACCTGCTATACTTACAAACTAGTTTGTAGTGACTACAATTACAAACAATTATTTATTTTAGATAGTCTCGCATTGCAACCCTAGCTCCAGAGCGCTGCGTCTGGCTGGCTACACGCTCAAAGTGCGTTCCATTTGTACTCAGAACTTGAGGTCGATTCCAACATAGATGCTCCATCCTGTAGTAACATACAGTTATAAGCACTTGTATTTTTTGTGGCTCATTATATCAGATGTGCACACAATCCCATCCATCTTCTATCTGTGGACATGTTGTTACGTAGTTTGTATGCACAATAAACAGCGTAATGCGTTGTTATAAACTGGCATTGCTAACCATGGCTACCCTGGCCAGAGATAATACATTCACATTCAAACAATGGAAATCTGACTTGGGAATGCAGCGCATAAGAAACGGGTGTGATGTCATTCCCAGCTTCGGCTTCTAAATTGTGAAGGTAAATGGAATGCACAATTATCTACTCCGGGATAGAGGTTAAAAAAAAGAAATTACACTGAATGTAAGTATTAGAAATGAATTATTTGTAACCAATAATAATGGAATCCTCCCCAGTGATACACAAAAACAAAAAGTCTCAATATCAGTCAGATAAAATTTAAAGGACCATTTTAATTAATAACAAAAAAAGATGAATGTGTATCAGTCTGGATCATGTGTGTTTAACCGCCCCATATTTGTAGCTACTGTGATCTAAAAATGGTTTGAAAGGTCATGGAAAGAGAAGGAGAGGAGAAGTAGGGGCTGATGAGAAACAGGCATCTGATCTGAGAGGGATTTTAATAAGATGCATGGTTAGTGAAGAGGAGTATTGACTCCATATGGACTCAATATCTATAAGACAGAATTGAGGTGTCACTGACTTCAGCCCAGTATCTGCATCAGGGAGAAGCACTCTGCATATTCAATAAAAAAGTTAATCATAATTCCCCAGGTTTGTAAATGACTGATGAATCAATATTTTTTATTATGTCAAAAATTGAATTTAATTGAATGGATCAGAGGGAGACATTAAGAGCAAGTGGTCGGCGTTATTACCTCACCGGACGGTCCCAGGCAAAGTAAAATGTCAGGCCCTTACGGCATAGTGTTGGCTATTAAACAACAATGCTTTTAATGTGCCCAAGGAAACATGTCTGAAGCATAGAGTATCAAAACTTCTTGGATTCTTTTTCTATCTTTACTTATTCTGTGATCTGATGTTTCCTGATCTAATTCAGGACTCCTTTCAGAAGGGATTTTAATTATAAACAATTGTTGTATGGCTGTTGGTGGCAACATTAAGCACTGCTAATTTGGCTCAATGACAAAAGGCTTTTGTACATAACAAGTTTAGATTCCACAGAATTAAGTTTAAAAATAAAAGAGTGTATCCCTGCGTTTGGGCTTATTGCATACTGGGGTCGATTTCAGCCGGATGACACTTTAACAGTTGTAAACGGGATACAAAAAGAAATAAATAAGCACGGCAAGGCTTCACTACTGATCGTTACACAGTGCTCCACGGCATCACTCACATACATATGTCAACACTGAGTGACCGAGTGATCCATATAAATCAAGTCTAATGTTCAATAGATACATTTTCTAAGAGGAAAAATCCCTCCATTCCCAGAAACTCCCAATAATCCCGGCCTTCTACTCGTGAGATTGAGGGTCTTTTTTAGGAGCGGTAAATTTATGTCAGGGACATTCCCGTCACCAGAGAAAGCAACATGACACTGCCTCATTCACACTGTCAGGGACTTAGAACCACTAGACAACTATAGACGTCAACAGCTGCAAAATAAAGAGAGAAAATCAGCTTTGTAAACACTGCAAACACATCCCACACTGCATTACTTTATTTTTGTTCACTTAATTCTTGATTTTTATGTTTTGCATGCTCTAGGTTCATTCAAATTGTGTGATTTCTATGTATTAGCTGTTTATTTAAATGTGTTGTCTAGTATGAACCACAGAAAGACTAAAGGGATCCAAATCAAAGAATAATAGCCTACAGTAAGCGCGCCAACACTAAACACAGTGGGTGGAGGTTATCTAGAGACTCAGATCAAAGACAAAGACCTGTGTACAACTGATCATGCTCTGTCACGTATTGCATGAAAGCCTGGAGCCATGTGCCTGTTCACATACTAATGTCAAATTTAAGCCTTAAAAAGGGACACAGTCAGCGTTCAAAGCCGTTGACAAGCAGCGATGAGTCACTTATTCCGACAGCTGCATCTTTTTCTCTCTCACACAAACACACAAATATGCTTCACATCCAGCTTCCCCGCTGTCTCAGCTTGCTGAGTCACCAGGCTGGTGTGTGATGCCTACAGAAGGTCATGACGCATAGAGGCCGTCCCCGCAGTGCAGGGTCAGCCTGGGCGGATGAATGGCGAGGGCAGCCAGGGCATCCCACTGGAAGATTACCCTTGAGTTGAAGGAGTGAAACAGTGAACAGTGATTCGGCTCTTCATTTAGGTAAATGAATGAAAATCACAAAAACAGAATCCACTATTTGTTCCTGTGATAGCAGCCGTATGTTCAATTTGTTTGCTTAACACCTTTGGTCTGTATATGTTGAGCTTGAGGATGATGAATTTCTCATTCATCCAGTGGGTTTTAATACTGTTTCTGGCTAAATTTACTCAAACTGTTGAGAACAATATAGTCTTTCCTTTGATGTTCAAGCATACAAAAATAAAAAAATCACAAAGCAGTGAGTGAATTGTTTCACATAACAAAAGTTACACAAAACCTCAGGTCTGTCAATTGAAGCACAGTTCAGTTCTCACATACGCTGACGGCGCACAGCTTTCCAGAAACAATTTTGTTGATATCTTCAGGACTACTATTAGCCTCATTACTTTCAGGGTTCAGTAGGCAACCAGAAAAGCGCTGCACTTAACACGCCATTATGAACTAATCTACTGACATGAGAAAGAACTATAAAGAGAATATGGCGGGGCCAAAGCTGCTATAAAGTGCTAGGCCTATCTCTGAAGAGAATCTTTCATAGGGAGCCAGAACTTAAACTGCTCTCGTTATAACTCATGTAATGGCACAGTGCTGACTCTACAGAAGACATGCTCGCATAACAGTGCTTTCTTCTACCTTTTCAAAGGAAATCTACATTTGAATGTGAAGTGTGGAGCCTCTTCCACTGACCATGTTTAGGACATCCACGGGTTTACGAGGTAGAACCAAATCCCAACAGTAAGCTTTAATGTGTTTGTTCAACTCACAGTGTCTGTTACCTGCCTCTCTGTCAGGGGGCTTCCAAAATAATTCCCGGCTGCTCCTAGAGATCTGGCTCAATCCCTGACGCTTCTATTTCAAGCTGAATCTTCCTCTTATGTCTGTTTCTCTCATCACTCCCAAGTTCCTCACGGTAAATGTCTGTGGTAGATACACCACAGAACATTTGATCTTCACTGTGAATGGTTTCCTTTATGCTACTGTCAGTTCACTTCATTGCTGCTTAAACAAAGAACAAACAAGTGGCCGGGGTTAGTTGGTGGAGATGGTGCACACATATAGAGGTTTACTCCTCGACGCAGCGGCTGAGGGTTCAACTCCAACCTGCAGCAGTTTGCTGCATGTCATTCTTCCTCTCTCTCTCCTCTTTCATATCATCATCTGTCCTGTGGAAATAAAGGCCTAAAATGCCCCAAAAATAATCTTTAAAAAATGATAATATAAGAATTACCAAATTACAGAACAAAAAACAAACTGTTCTTAGTTTATCAAAGTGTATAGCCTAAGAAGAAATGCATGAATGACACCTTCTTAAGCCCTCACTACATTAAGCCCTACATTCTCTCACTGGTTTCTTACCAGTTTGTAGTTTTTGCAGGAGAAGCGGCTGTTGCTCCTGGCCGGCACCATGAGGCCGCCATTCTCCGCCATGTTGGCCCGTTACCTTGATAAAGACAACTGACCAGGCAAAGCAAACTACTAGAGGTCCATAAACTTCCAGGAGACAATGAGACGAGCGCGCTCTGTCATGAAGGCGAGGAGTAGCAGGTAAATATAGCCATGCTGTTTGACGACTGTCTCGTCCCTCTCACACCTCTGTAACAGTGCTGCAGGTCTGCCTGGCTTGTTGTCTGTTTGAACAGGATATGCTTCACTCCTCCTCTCTTTGATCTCCCTTACCTCTCTCTCACCCCTTCAGATTGCTTCATAGTGAAGCCCTCAGACATTCTGACACATTTAACCTTCTCTCTGTTTAACTCTTCTCTCATTCAGTCTGTCTGCATCAGACACCCTGACTCAGTTCCCTCTTGTGCTACTGGTAGAGAGATAAGACGAGCAAATAAAAACCTTGAAATGGAAACCTTTTACTTTTGGGCAATCTGTGCTTTAGAAAATTTGATTGCATCTCATAAGTAAATATCTTGATAATTGTTAGTGAAGCAGACAACAGATCATGTTATTAACACTTTACAGCACGACAGACGTTTTTCAGCCAAGATAATGCACTTCTGTTAAATCCTCTGTAGTTCCTACATTGGAATAGTAACAGAAGGTGTAGCTACTTGCCCTTTTTTGTTTTGTTAAGATTCACAAAAGCCATAAACTCCTAAATGGAATCTATCCATTGTCCACACCATGGTATCCTGCAGCCTCACCAATACTGTCTACCCGCTAGGTATCACGGCCAACAGATGATGGTAAGCTCCTTTAACCGAGCCGTGTCTTGTGCTGTACTGGCTCTAGATAACGTGTGGTCATCCAGGCAACTAGAGAGAAAGCACAGTTACCCGCTGTGTCCAACGTCTCACCTCAATGTGACAGAGCTCCCAATGCTGACTGCCAGAAGACTTTAGTGTCTTCATCCTCTGACACACCTGGTGATGTACATTAGAGCAGACCCCCCCCCCCCCCCCCCCCCCCCCCCCAACACATTCATATGGGCGGTCTTAGATCTCCTTGGAAGGGTTGTACTATTGTTTGAATCCCGCTATTGTATTATTTATTATAACCAGCAAAGTAATGTGCTGACATTAGCACGGTCCTGTTCCACATTAACACACTGCCATCAATTCACACCTAGAAGCTGCCCAGAACATCTCCACACTTTGACTTCCTGGTACTAGCATATGAAGAATATGAAGGCAGATGTTCTTTTCACAACTCCATCACACCATTCTCTGCTGCTTAATAATGACACTCTGACAAGCAGTGGTGTGCACAGACATTCTGCACGTCAGGGGTGGAAATAGAAATGTAATGAGGGGTTTGGAGAGTTAATTTTTGCTAAAGGATTACACTTCAGCACTTGAGCTAATCAGAGGGGCATTGAAGTGTGACATTTGGCCAAAGTTGAAACATGACGGTGTCACATTGGGGCTTAGACATGTATGCTGCTTAACTAAAATGTTTAAAAAGGAAGGAACAGAGAAAAGCAGGGAGCGGATGCTGCTGACGAGGCCTGCAATACTCATCTCTCGTGCAGGTATGCTTGCCAACACACATCCGCATAACGTTTGCTAGTTTCAAAGGGTTTGTAAGAAATGAATGAGACATTTGTGGCAAAAATGGACATTGGCTTTAGTGTAAGACAATTGTTCATGCACCAACCCCACTGTGATAATAAGTCAAGGTCAACTCTCAAACCTGCTAAAGGATTTCTTCTTCTCAAGTATAAGAAATCCTCCAACTTCCCCAGCCATCTTTAATTCTCTTTTGCTACACGTTTTAGTTCTCAGGTTGAAAAGGTTATCTCTATGACAACCCTCTGGGTCAACTTAGATAACATGTATTGCCGTCAGCAACCCATTCTGCTGCTTGACCACGCTGAGTCTCATCGATAAGGACTCAGCAGCGCTACGTGCTGCAGCAGGCTGAGGGCAACATGTGGCGACACATCCCCCCACCCCCCCCCCCGACTAGCAGATGGCTGGTAGGAATATGATGGATACACCGATACAATAATATAACAGAAGGATGCAGGGAGGGGAAAGAGTGGTAGATGGGTGCATATGATCGTCTCCGACTTATAATTGTGTACGTTACCTTCTCTGTCACACCTAACATGTAGTCACCCAAGACCTTTGAACCCATCTTTTGCTTAAATAAGTCAACACACGCTGGGCAAAGGGAACCATCGTGTGCACAGCTCCCAATGACCACTAGCAGACACAGACAGATGGCCTCTGAGAAATCGGTGTTCCTGGTCAGTATGATATGACAACAGAGGACTGCAGTCTGCTCCGCCAGCTGCTGTATTCAGGAAACACGGCCCCCCGCTCTGTGCTTTAACACTGACACTGGAATGAAGCCTCCTTGTGGCTCAGTTGGCTGTGGAGCATCATGTTATCCCGCCTCTCTCCTAATCTTTCCAACTCTACTGTTTAAAAAGGCATAAAGGCACTGATCGTCAACTCAGTTTTGTTTGATTTCATACAGTCAATATGGATTACTTCAGTTAAACACAATTGTTGAGACTACTTTAAATGTCATAGGTGCCACGTTTAGGGCTGCCATTGTTTAGCACTTAGTTTAGCTGCTTGATGCAAGCCAAACCAGAGAAAAATGCAGGACTGCTACTATAAAGTTTTTGATGAAAGCAGACATATTCATCCAAAATACCGTCAAATATTGGTCCAAAGAGCCCGATGTGTCAAACCACTCTGGCTGAGATTAGAGAAAACACAAGCAGAACCTGACAATGTCTACATATTACACTACGTAACGTTCTTGCAGTAGCTTTTAGTTGTCAGTGTCTGTCCTGCTATCTAGTAGAAGTACAGGAGGGAGAAGAAAAGAAAAACACAGGGAAGAAACAACCTGAGACATAGAAAGATGGGGGTTGCTGTGCAAAAGTCATTCAGAGTGTACACATTTACCCATGAGTTACCTTGTTACCTTATCCTTTGTTCTTCATACAGTAACATGGAACCTGGAAAAAATTGCCTTTGCCCAACTTTCTCCACTCCATCACTACTGCAGCTAGGGCTGCTTGTTCTTCTTCTCAGCTTCCAGCAGGATGCACCATGGATGCTTTTTTGTCTGTGGGGCCGCTGGCAGTTACTCCTCCCCCTATGCTCTCAGTGGTACTCACACAGACCTCTAAAGTGGCTTTAGCCCACAGAAAGCTGAAACAGGCCGCTCTAAATGAGCACTTGTGTCTCTGCTTGCTCTCTGTTTGGCACATGAAAGACATGTGGCTTGTGAGGCATGGAGGCCATACCAGCACATGGTAGACAAAACGACTTGGCAGGAACAATTTAGTGTATGGGAAACAGTCATCCATCAGAAAGCCAAGAGACTTCAGTTTATGCATGCGGTCATCTGTACATGTGATACATAAACTGGTTTTAAAATCACTGCAAGTGGGTGGAAAAACATGACCCTTTATTTGCAGAGATTTTGCACCCAAGAGTGCTAGTTTTGATAATGCCTGTGTACATCATTTACACTGACATCCTTAATCTGACAATACCCAAATATCTAGAGGTTAATCCAGATATGATAATAATGAATCATGAACAACAGACTTAATCCACTAAATTGGCAGTGTCTGCCGTCCAACATCTGATCAGGACAAATCCTGAGATATGCAGTCTGATGCACATGAGAGCACAGCAGCAAAGCAAGTGTTATTAAAGAGGGCTGAGCTTGTTAGTAGTACTGTATGAGTGAACAAGCCATATGCAATGATAGAACTGATTGTAGAACTGATGTGATGGTAGTGCAACAGGGTTTGTTATGGGAAGTGAGGCTCTCCGTGTGTAGAGAAGTACCGTAGGCATAGTTTTCGATGGGTAGTCAGTGAAGCTACAGTACTCAGCGTTTTATGTTCGTCGCAAATACGAACTAAATCTCCTGAGTAATACAACATGATCACAACGTCTCCCGGCCATTTCCCCCTGCAGAAAGCTGCTACTAGCCAGGCAAAAGCTAATATAGTTAGCCGATAGAAACAAAGGGTCCGTATGTCCCAACTAACGTTACGGTTTGGAGCCGCCGAGACGCCGGAAAACGTAACACTAATCTACTACAGTCATTTACACTGATTAATTGTTGTTGGATACATAGAGCGTGTTGCTAGGTCGCATGGGATGCGGGTCTGATCAATTTATCAAACTAACGAGCTGGCCCCACTAGTGGACCACAGCCTGAAATTTAGAGGAAGCAACATCCAGTCATTCACGTTAGCCTGGATTGATTTTGACAAGAATACAAGGGTGTCATGCTAGTCAACCAGCATGTTTCTACCTAATTTCCCTCTCCAAAATCACTTCAGAAGAGTAACGTTAGTCACATCGCTAACTTGCTATTGTTTTTGTAAAGCATTAAAGTTCAACAAACAATGGTTCACATTAGAAAAGATCCTTTTTCATTTTTTTCTTCTATGTAGATGCACTACCCTACAAAATCACCGCAGTATTCAAGTTTTTTTTTATATTGCAATATACACTCACCGGCCACTTTATTAGGTACCCCATGCTAGTAACGGGTTGGACCCCCTTTTGCCTTCAGAA
>NC_048407.1:30734375-30758492 GCF_013103735.1 Etheostoma cragini
CTCAGACCAGCCCTTCTGGCACCAACAATCATGCCACGTTCAAAGTCACTCAAATCACCTTTCTTACCCATACTGATGGTCAGTTTGAACTGCAGGAGATTCTCTTGACCATGTCTACATGCCTAAATGCACTGAGTTGCCACCATGTGATTGGCTGCTTAGAAATTAAGTGTTAACGAGCAGTTGGACAGGTGTACCTAATAAAGTGGCCGGTGAGTGTATAGCGCAGGGGGAAAAATATCGCAATGTCAGAATTTTCCAATATCGTACAGGCCTACCCTAAAGATAATGTAATTTTTCAATCGCTTAAAAATGAACTATGCAGGGATGTCCTGTTGCCTATTAATCAAATCACATCCTGAATTCTGCTACAATCCCCTGAGTTCAAATCTGGCCAGAGACCATTGTTGTATGTTCTGCCCTCTATGTGGCCAAAGTTTCAGGTGCACTAAGGCTAAGGTGTATGGCATACCTGTGACATCCTGGGTCTGACTCAAGCTCAAGACGTTAGCTGCATGTTAACTTAGAAAATTGCGGGAAATGTCATTAAGTACAACATTTCTATTTTAAAGCAAGGTTCAAATGCATATAAACAATTTAAAGAGTTGTCTGGAGAATAGAATAATCGGTTCAAGTCAAAAGTCAAATTATGTGATTGCAGCTTCTCAAATGTGGATTTTTTTAGTTTCTTCATTCTCTGTGACAGTAAACTGAATATCTTTGAGTTGTGAATAGACAGGAAAGGGGGAGAGAGATGGGGGATGAAACACAGCCAAGGGCCGCAGATCGGATTTGAACCCGGGCCGCTGCAAGACTCAGCCTACATGGGGCGAAAGCTCTTACTGGGTGAGCTAGAGGCCACCCTTACATTGCATAAATATACACGCCATCTTTCTTAAGCCCAGTGGCGTGTTACCTGTATGCATTTTGAGGTATCTGTGGAATGTCTAGGCTGTATACAGCAGGCGTACACATACACGCCACTTGCCGTGTTATCGCCACTTGCCATGTAATTGCGAGATGAACATGTTATTGCGAGAAGAAAGCTACGGTTGGGTTTAGGAAAAGAACAACAGGAGTGGGTTTAGGAAAAGAAGAACGTGGCTGGCTTTAGTAAAAGGAGAAAGCGATGGTTGGGTTTAGGGAACGTGACACGCGGGTGAAAGTCCTGTGTTTTACCCATCCACCACCCCAACCACCTTTTTCCCCTTTCATACTATTCGCTATGGCGTAAATTCACACACAATGACAAGGCAATGTAAGTCAATGCAGGCCAAACAGCGCTGATAAACGCTAAAAAAGGAGTATGCGTCTTGATTGTATGCCAATGATGGCAGCATATACCTTCACTAAAAAAATCTATTATCAGTGCCAATGTATTAGTATTCTCTGTGTATAGTGGTATGTCTGTAATCATGATTAAACACATAAATAATGCATTTTGATTTACGCTGCATAGGTCATATGTTGACATAAGGACCCTGACAATCAAATAATCAATACAGCTATAGTAGAACAGAGAGGGTTTTGAACATTGACTACACTTCATAATAAAAAGGGAGGTTATTTTAATTTCGAGAAGTGTGCGGACATGTTCAAGTGTGCCTCTCTCTTACACACACACACACACACACCCACACACACACACACTGACCCTGTAGCCCACTGGCATCCCGTCAGTCATGCTGTGTGGAGGTTACTGGTCTGTAATTAAACTAGCCTTCTTATCGGCTCATCGCTAGACTCTGGTAATAACCTCCTCTGCTTCCCTCTCCCTTTCCTCTGTTAGCTTGGGAGATCCAGATAAGGACCATGGCAAAAAGAAAGACAGACACGGAGAAAGACAGAGAGAAGAGCAAGAGAGAGATAGAGTGTCCCATCAGGCTGTGTTATGTGTAAACTCGACAGGGTGCTCATTATACAAACTGACTTTTATTAAATCTGCAGCTTCCTACTTTTATCATATACGTACATCAGCCATTACAAAGATCTTTTTCCCCCCTCATTTGCACAGCATGACCTGTCTGCACCTGGCCAGCTCTGTCCTTTATCACAGTGTCCCAGATCCTGTTGAATATTTACCATATCTAGAACGTATAGTTGCTCACAACTACCAACCTAAGTCCCTCAGCATCTTCCAGTCCCGCCTCAAGCCCCATCTCTTCACCTCTGGCTATCCATAGCCCCACGCCCCTCTTCCTTCTCATCTGTGCCTGAATCATGATTTGTTTTATTGTTTTTATTATCTTCATGCCCTGTAAAGCGGCTTTGAGTTTATGAAAAGTGCTATATTAAAATTCTTTATTACTATTATTTCTACATCTGTCTCACCAAACAGGGAGTAACAAAGCAGAACCAAAGATCTTTCTTTTCCTATAAATGCTTCAACGAAGAATGCAAACAGAAATATGGAAATTTTCCACAAAACTCTGGTTGAAGGCCTTTTTAAGCCTATTTTAGTTCCCATAAAGACATCAAAGTGAAGCTAGTATCAGCTGAGGGGAAAACTAGGAAGCTCACCTTCAGCACTTTTCTCTGATATTAAAACGAGTGCCACTAATTCATTGCGTGCTAGCAATCTAACACCACAGCTACTGTAAGGCTTTGGGCTGATGAGAAAAGAATTTACACTGATACATAAACGCAAAGTGGAAAAAGTATCTAAGTGAAACAGCGGTGATTTTATATGCACAGAAAAGCATTACATTTTTAAGGGCCACCTGGTGTTTGAGCTCTACGATGACCTGGAAGTTTTCAGCCTACCAGTTTCATGGTGAAATTGTTTTGCTCCCAGCGGCACAGCATCAAACTCATGTTCCTTCTGGCAGCGTCCTTCCTCAGAGACACCTGCTTCACACTGAGGAGGACTGCTGGCTGGCCCGCCAGGTCCAAATAAAAGCCATGAGAATTAGTTGTAGAGCAAACTGGATCCAAACTGCAGCAAAACGCTAAAATCCTCGGAGGTTTTAGAAAAATGTCCTGAATGAGTGTACCATGTAGATCCAGAGGCAATGGTCGGGCTGCTGCTTTCTCAAGCCCCAGCAGGTCTCTGTATGCCTGAGGGGTGAAGGGGGGGGGGGTTCTGCGCCTCCAGCTTTTCTCCACCCACTATGGGACACAGAGGAGGGAATAATAAACGCAGGAGGCGAAAGGCAAGAAGAGCTCCGCGGCCTCTGCTGCTCTGAGAGGCAGCCAAACCAAATGCACCGAGTAGAGGAGGAGTGGATCCCCCCTTCCCCTCCTCCTTTGCCCACGGCAACGCATTGTTCTATTGCTCGTCAATGACCATCGGTCATTTGGGGAGGAGAAAGCAAAAGAAAAGGACAGCCCTCTTAACCTTCTTAGACCCTTCCCCCGATAGCCGTGGCCTTCCATGACAACAAAAAGGGATGAGCGGTGCACCCTTGATAACAGTGGAGGGACTGGATAGTGGGAATTTCAGAGCTCAGATGCCAAACCACGCTGAACTCAACGCTAACCGTCTCTTTTCTATTTATTATTTCTCTAACCAGCTCCTCTGTCTGTTAAAAAAAAAGCCAAGTTTTTTTTCCCTGACCAGAGACTGAGGAGTCCGGTCTCTGATCAGCCGTCACCCACATCACATTGCAGCAGCTGTGTGTGTGTGTGTATTTATGTTCATGTGTTCAGTGGGTTCATAACCTAAGTATTTATGTATGTGTGAGTGTGTATGGTAAGAGAGTCCATAGCACAGGATGCCCTCCGTTTGAGCAAGTCCCAACCCCCTGTGCGCACACACACACACACATACACACACCCCACCACTAACCACAAATTACAAGCCAAATTTGAATTTTGGGAAAGGCCCAAGATTTACAGAAAGTTCCCACAGTAAGGGGATGCATGATCACTTCCAGGAGGCTGCACAAAAAGGCTTTAAGCTCTACAAAACAACAATAATACTGAAGCAGTTGAAGAGAAAGTTATGACCCGTGTTGTTTTTACAGAAATAAATGTCCGTTTTGGTTCTCCACTCCCAATTGGTAAAACACAACAGTGATGCGACTTAAAGCTGGTTCATGACATCTTTAACACTCATTGTTTGGTAGAAAATTAACTATTTCATGTAGAATAAAAACAACAGATATTTCAGATATTTCAGAGTTGAAATGCACTGCAAGGCAACGGTCACTGACTTTCAAATGAATTTCATTGACAAAACACTGCTTACTTTTTAAGACACGTGAGCATTGCGTGTCTTTTTCAACTGAGAGCTCAAGTCGAAGCATGCAGTGCATTGCAGTGGTAAATGTCTACATGCACGGTAAGCAAACTGCAACAGCCACCATAAAGAAAAAAATGAATAAAGGCACATAAATACTCTTGATTTCATCAACAGAAGAGAAGGACTGAGAAGGACATCACAAACACCAAATCATCATTACTTTTGAAAGGGAAACCAATACCGCATGCAGTTTTCTAAACTTAAGTGTTTCACCAACACAACACAGAAAGAAGTCCATCTACTCAGCCTTTCGCACTACAGAAACATTAGTCCCCCACTGCTCCTAACCAGCATTGATTTAATGACATTCTGGCTCTACAAGAAGAGAATATGTCAGCATTTAGTTCTTGTGTTTAAGTTTTAGCCCAGGCCTTCAACAAGCTCATTAAGTGCAGCCTCAGTGAATGGGCTGAGTATGGTTCCTTTCACAGTCCCAGATAAACCTCAGAGTGTCAGGGACAATGGGGGGATAACCCTGCCAGGGAGGGCCCTTTGTTTTGGGGGACCTCCACATCAGAGCTCTCGAGGCTGGGTCGGAAGATTGGGGTGATGGTGGTGGGGAAGTTGGGGGGGTTGGGATGGCCCTGCTGCCTGGCTGTTCTGGGTGAGGGGGCGAGGGACATATGGACTAACTGGGGGTAAAAAGACATGCAACAAAGCAATAGGACAGGGCTCTACTGTTGAGGTAAACGTAGACTGACTACTCTGTCTTTTTATTGACTTCTTCTCTTTTACATCATATGTATTTACCTTTACACAAAGTCATACGGAAAGACAATAATCTCAAAAGCTGGAACATACTGAGAATGTCATGCTTGTATTGAACAATAATTTAATAATAATTTCATTTAATATGTGTAACCTGTAGGATGACAGATTGTCTGGTGTTGCTTCTCTATTTGTCTGCAGTAAAAATTAATCAACTAACAAGGTAACATGAATGATAAAGCAATTATCACCCTTTTATTATATACATTTTACTTTTTGGTACTGGAATAATATAATATTTTTGCTCTTTCAGTACACAAGATGATACAGTCTGTTTTGATAAAACAGATGTTGACATGTGCGTTCCTTTGGGGGACATAATTCAAAGTTGGAAAAAAGTGAATACATTGCAATATGTCACAGAATACCGCAATATGTTTAAAGTTTCGTGATACCATCATGGTGTGGGGCATCTGGTGATTTCCACCCCTAACAAATGCAAACAAATATTTACTAAAGTGAGGTTTTACAATTTCGGCAGTGTCACCTGGACAAATACCATCTTCATTCTTCCCTTTAAATATTCATTTTTTAAATAAGTAAATTAAACGACTTGCACATCCAGAAATCCTTCTGTGCAGGTGCATTGGAAAATAACATAGGAACAAACCGTGCACTCTGCTCTTGCTATAGCATCACCATTTATGTACAAAAAAAACTAATGTTTCTGGGCCTCCGGTCCTTCATCAAGAGTATTTAATTAATTTATGATATCAGAATCAGAATCAGCTTTATTTACCAGGTATGAGGACACAAGCAAGGAATTTTTCTTTGGAGCATCGTTACTCACAATGTGCTTACACGTACAAAACTACCAAAACAAAATATACACAAAAATAAATACACAATATATACATACTATAAACAGAAACAATATAGAGACATGAGTGCAATGGAGAGTTCAAATAAATTTAAATGTGGAGCATAGTGCAAAGGATACTGGGATAAATAGTATTAAGTTATATATTATATAAAACAAATCCTAATTTTAATTTTATTTATTTATACAAATAAAGACATATTTATAAATCCAATTCAAAAATAGAGCTTTAGCCTTGGGTCGAGCGTATAAACAAAACCTAGGAGCTTATACATAACAAATCAACATAAAGAAGAAACTAAAATAAGCATGTGTAATGATGTAAATGGGAAATGGGAAATGGAGAGACTTTATGGAGGTGTGTTTAGAATCACTGAAAAGCTGCTTGAATGGCAGACTTACAGCCGCATTTTTGGATTCAACACTTAGAGACTGCCTGTGTAAACAGAGCAAGCACAGATGCAGAACACACACACACACACTTAAAATCAGAGGAATTAAAAAGCTGCACAAGAACACAAATTGACTGTTCATTACAGTCATCTATTTATTTTTAAACTGTGTGCATGCACAGCTATAGTAGGTATGGTTGGTAAAATGAATCTGATGGGTTAGTAGAACATTAACAAAACCTGTCAGAAGGATCTGTCAGTGATAACTGAAAAGAAAAATTTTAATAAAATTTGATTTGTCTAGCTACTCAAACTTAGCATGTGCCATTTACTGCCCTGCTCTAGTTGTGGCTTTAACATTTTATTGATCAACATATCCAGACACATCCACTTCTTTATGGTAATTTCGATGAAATAGGGACTTCTAAAGACTAGTTTCCACTAAACTTTCACGTTCATTTGAGCAGGACAACTAATGTGATGGTGATCAAATGTAGAACAGTAATTACGGTCACTATTGCACGAATCCTACTGTATGTTCGCATGTATGTTCAATTTGTATGTACTTCATATGCTGTATACCACATGACTTGATCTGTTGTCTTTTTACACTGTATGAGAGGTACTGTGTTTTACAAATAATGTCTCCTTTATTTACTGTGCTAGATTTAAATCTTTCTAAAGCTGATTTGTTGTATCAAAGCCTGACCAGCAGACATCATCGGCGTTCTGCTGGCTCCAAAAAGGTCATGAAGTTATCCAACCTGCCTCTCAGTCCTTGCTGACCCCAGACACGGGCCTCTGGGGAGGGTGACTACAGCCCGGCTGACCTCTACCTCCTGGCCTGCTTTTTTTTTCTCCTCCACACTGCCTTCTGTTTCCAGACAGAGATGGAGCTGATTGCGTTAGTCTAACCGCCCCTGCAGTGTCGGTTCCCCAGGGGGCGCCACTCACAATGACCTGTTTGTCTGCACCAACGGGCTCCCTGTGACAACTACTACAAGGGAAGCAGAGAAGGAGCGAAACTGAAGAGGAGGGCACCTTTTGGAAGGGGGGGGGGAAATCAATGGAGGAACATCAACTCAGCGAAGCAGATGCCCGGTCTTAATTAATACGGTTATGTCCTCAGCCATGACCTCACACAGGAAGGCGAGGGGACAACTGAACAGGAAGTGGAATCTGATCGAGACACATTAGGCAGAGATGAGGTCATGACTGGAGCCAACTGCCATATGATCCAGTCTATCCTCAAAGAAGCTGAGCTTTTCACATGTTCAATGAAAAAATTAAACATTTTCTCTAGAATTTTGTATTTTATCGAGAACATATCAAAGAGAATATACGAAACCCAAAAGGTAGACAAACTATAAAATGTGTTTGAAATTACTCTAGCACCAGGGGGATTTATTGATTACAAAATGATAAAACACATTTTGTAATCAATAAATCACACAATCAACACAACAAAACCCAGAATCTCAACATTAAGATCTCTCCATTCTCTAAAACATCAAATCTAGCTACACCAGAACAGGTTTTCTTATTCCTACAGTTTAATCTTTAAGATTACTGGCCCATTCACAGAAGGAGACTTTCACTTCAAACATTAAGCTTTATGATAAAAAACACAGTTAAAAAGTAAATTAAACATATTGTGTTAAAGCGCATTTCTTTTAGCAAATAAGAACTGTTAAAAACAGATGAAAGCTTCTCAAATAAATCATGCAGCTAAACTGGTCCCATCTAGGTCTGAATTTCACTCCACACTAACAAATGATGACAGTAGGAAGCCCGAATAATTATTTGACATCTATACTAGGGTGTCACGATTCTCTAAATCCACGATTCAATTAAAAAAATTAAAAAATCTTGCAACAACCGCATTGCACTTCACACTTCTCAGTGTGTACAAGGCACACTTGAATGCACCATGAGTTTAACAAAGTGTATCTTCAGCACCATAAAGACGACTTAAAAATCCAAAGTGTAGCACCCCTAATCTATACAAATCCTGCACCCGGCCTGTGCAATTTTACAATGACAAGCTGCTCAGGTGCTGGGGGAGCACCTGCCTCTTCATCGCCATATAAAAGCCACAGACTTCAGGCCTGCTGCTATCTCACCATCTGCCCGCAGTCTGCCTGTGAATGAAGCCCCACCTGGTATCAGCCCAGCCGCATGAATGTAAATAAATGTAAATGTGCTGTATTTATATAGCGCTTTTCCAGTCTTAACAACTGCTCAAAGCGCTTTTACATCTACAGGAAACATTCACCATTCACACACATTCATACACTGTGGCCGGGGCTGCCGTACAAGGTGCCACCTGCTCATCAGATAAACATTCACACACATTCACACTCCAATGCGCAGCACCGGGGGCAACTAGGGGTTCAGTGTCTTGCCCAAGAACACTTCGACAATGACTGCAGGGGCGGGGATCGAACCACCAACCTTCCAATTGGTAGGCAACCGCTCTACCACTGAGTCACAGCCGCCCCTAGCTGCAGGACGACCATCTCTGTGTTTTCTGAGAGCACTCAGGTGCGCGTTGTTGCTCCTATCAACAGCAACATGGGCTTCCTCCTGCATGATGCAGATTGTAACGCGTGTGGATCGCTGTTGGGTGAAAACCTCTTATCTCCAACGTGTCACCTTTCAGAAGCTAAAAAAAACAGCCTTGACAAGAAAGAAAAAATACTCTGACACTTTAATGGCTTTCTGATTTAAAAATTATGCTTTTCACATGACAACTGTAACAGATTCACAAATTGATTCACAAACACAAATTGAAAAAAGGGCATGAGTTAAATTTATGAGATTACTCACAAGACCTAACAAGACATGTCCTTTCTTCCTGTGCTCTCTTTCTGAACTCTTGCAGTCTGTTAAAACCATGGTTATTCCTTTGAACAAAGAACTCTCCAACAATGGATCACCAAAACATCCATTAAATCTGGCTTTAACTTGTGTCTCCTCCTGAGGAGACATATGTGTATGTGTGGCCCTTTGTCATGGTAATGATAAAAGGCAGCAACATATAGTCACCCATACCCCCACCCAATCTGTCCTCCAGTGGGTGGGTAGGAGGACATTAGTAATCCAATGCAGCACGATGGTGCTTTGCCTTTCACTCTCACCTGCTGGGCCGGGTCTTCAGGAGACTCAGGCTGGATGTTAAAGCCATAAAAAAAGTCATTATTGCCTTTCGCAGGATCCAAGACGCTGAGGTGGAGGGGAGGCTGAGACATGAGAGATCTCTTCTAGGGGTCAAGTGAAATAGGTTTTAATGGTTAATGCTGACATCTGAATTATTCATTAGTTTTATTCATACCTTTATCAACTGTTTAGCAGTTTTGTTTCTCTAGAATCAAACGCTGGGCTTGAAAGTCCTCCATTATTTAATTTTGACCATCATGGGACATCATGATTTTCTTAATCATCAAAAGTATCCATTTGACAGACTCAGGATTAGAGCTAGGCAATATATTGACATTATATCGATATCGTGATATGAGACTAGATATTGTTTTTGATTTTTTGATATTGTAATATCGTAATAGGGCATTAGTGTTGTCATTTTCTGAACTTACCAGACTGGTGCAACTGTTCTATTATTTGCCTTTACCCACTTAGTCATTATATCCACATTACTGTTGATTATTTATCAAAAATATCATTGTGTAAATATATTGTGAAAGCACCATTAGTTAACACTACAATATAATTTGGTCAAAAATATCATGATATTTGATTTTCTCCATATCGCCCAGCTCTACTCAGGATGACATCTTTACATGGCTTGTTTTGTCCCACCAACAGACCAAAACCTAATTGTATTCCATTTATCTATTCAGACGTATATCTGTATGTATAATTGTATGTCCGTGTTTAGGGGACAGGTAACATGCACGTCTCACGCAGACGCCACATGCAGAACGCTTTCCAACGTTGGTTGGTCGGCTAATAGCCAGACACTAGAGGCCTATAGTATTAAGTTACTGTGAGCTGTAGCCTACGTTCCCTTCTAAACAGAGGCAGAGCAGAACTTAATCTCTGAGATTATTCCTTCACAGCGCTGTGCATGCAAGAAAATCTCAGAGCTGAACCGGGCAGACATAGCAGTTTTCATTAGACGGGTTGAGTCAGTCTACTGCTAACTTACAGCACTACTAACATTACCGTCGGCAAAATACCTTCACAATTGGCCCGGGCCACATATTTTCAACGAGCACTGTACTAGTAAATTAAAACAGAAAAGCAGCAAATCCCCAGCTGTGGCCATGAATTGTTTAGCAATCAAAGGATTAATCATTTATCAAACATGAGGTAAACTGATCTTTTGTTGATAATTTTAACAAATGTAATTAAACTAACGGAAAACTTTCGGAGTACGCAACCGTTTAAGGCTCAACTATTGATATGTTTTTAAATGTTAGAGGGGAAACAGACATTAAATGAATGACTACAGTTTATCTGATGGAATTACCAGGCAACTGAATGTGTCATTCCCCAGTTTTCCTACTTGGTTTTCACCTCAAATGTACTGTATATATCGAGTCTTTGTCTAATCGCCTACCTCAGTCATTATTGATCCATAGTTTGCCATTAAGGGTCATTTAATTAGCTTTGAATCCATAATGATTTAATGAGTTCACACATATCGCTGGATAGTGCAGGTTCGCGGTCAAACCAATTCCTAGAATGAAATTACAACCAATTTAAATAATTCAAATTAGTGAAATCTCAGGCAATTACACATCTTCAAGAACGAAGGAAGTTGATTGAAGGAGCTCTGAGTCATTGATGCATCTTATTAGATATCCAGACTAAGCTCTGCTCTCCTGCATATATGCAGCTGCCTAAGTTGTGGATCCTGGTTTATTTACAACATGATTATCTTAGTTAATATTAGCTGAAGTGGCCTGTGACCCTCTTCACCAGTCCCAATATGTTTGTTTTAATGTGATTTAGCTCTCACACCGTGGTGTGCTTTCATAATGAGTCTTATAAAGCCAGTCTTTACACAGAGCCTGACTTAAGCCTTTATCTGGAAAGATACTTATTAAGATATGAGCTCCTTATCACACTGGCACACAGACACTTCTCTCTATGTGGCTGTGTGCTCATGTGTGAGAGAGTATTTGACTGTGTTTGTGGATTATAATATCTATGCTCTACGTAACATCAGAATTTCTTTTTCAGGGTGTTCCATTGTGAACGTGGCTTTCAGGGCTTCTTCGTTTGAACCTTTTCTTTTTTAAAGCTGTAGCTGAGGATTAATGAGCTGGCAACAATGAAAACTTGAAGTGAAAGAGTGAAAGGGAGCAAGGGAAAAAAGTAAAGCATTAAAGATGAATAGAGAAGTGTGTGTGTGCGTGCACACACACACACACACACACACACACACACACACACACACACACACACACACACTAGGTGGCAGCAGAGTATCTGTTCAGGCATTGCTGTCTGTGATAAGAGTATGGTGAAAGGTTAAAGGTCAGCTTGTCTTTTCAAAGTGTGTCACACATGAGACAGAAAGACACCCCCCCCTCCCCAAACACACAGCTTCACATCCCACTCACACATTTCCAGACTATCCCCTTTACATCAGAACAGCAGAATGTGCCAGACTTCACATAACCCAACAACACACACACACACACACACACACACACAGCTAAGTATACAGTACAGACTGTACTGTCCTCTCTCCTGTCTGTATACTCGACCTGGATGTCTCTTTCTGCCTCCTGCTCCCATTGCATTATGGATTAACTCCTTGTTACAGGTGTACACAACATGTTTGTGTGTTTAGTGCCAACTGGGTCATCCAGATGGATGTTTGTTAGAAGCAAGGCCTCAAGTACACTCTGCCATGACTTCACTATTCCCTCAGATAACTGCAAACATGCTGCTTTGTGTTTTGGTGCATTCAGCCATTTCCCAGTGAAATGAATATTATTAATAGATTATCCTTACTCCTTCACTTACTTTTCTGATTTATGTGTTTGGATTTAGATCTCAAGACTGAGACCATCCTGGTTAAATAAATGTCAAATAAAAACAAACTGACAGTGAAAGACAAAGAGCAAGAGGACAAGTTTTCCTAGTTGAGAAATGACTCAAACCTCAACCCACTCTTATGACTGTACTGGATTCATATCTATTTGTTGCCCCTGTGGGTGCTGAAATTGGTCTCTCTGCCTCTCCTATGATGGATTTTTCACTGTGTATGATTGTTGAATGTTGGTGCAAAATTGAAGCTCTAGGATAAATACTTTTGGGAGAACGAATTTTTCCTTATTATAACACTAAAGGAAAGAGTCTCAACGTTGTGTCCCCCGAGTCGGTAGTGAAAGCACCAAAAAACAGAAAGCAGCCTCCATGTCTCCTGAGAGCCTCGTCTCATCTCACTCTGCCCTCAGAGTTGATAGGGTTCACACTGAGGACCACTGACAGCGATGCAGCGTCCTAACCAGCAGTTCTGCCTCTCAGGCCTTCCTCTAGTTCAGTCAGTCCCTGTGAAGCCCAGCAGACACAGTCCAGAAATGAAGATGATCCAACTGAGCTATGAGACCCATAACAATCTTGCCCTGTTTTTAAGCAATAACCAGGGACTATTAGAAAATCTAGCCATTTAATTTCTTCAATATGAGGGCCAATAGTGTAAAAATATGTTGCTTTTGTGTTATCTCATATTTAATCTTTAAATTATTTTATATGCTCATATTTAAGCATCTGTGTAACTAAAATAGTATCTTTGTCATGTAGTTTACAATGAAACAGATGCTTGGTGTCTATGCAGATGTGGTCTTTTTCTCCATCTCTCTCTCTCTCTCTCGTATTTACAGCAAGTGGACCACTGAAAGCCTGTCACACTTTTGTCTGTGGGAAATTGCTATCTCTATAAAAAATTCTTTTGGGTTTGTCTTTAATTCGTTTTGGTTTTTGCCTGCTAAAATTAGCTGACCTACATCATGTACAACACTGTAGATGAAGGTGATTCCATTGCCCAAACATTTAAAAAACACTCACATAGATGTGCCACCCACCCACACACACACACACACACACACACACACACACACACACAGAAAACACTCACATAACACAAACACACAGTCAACAGTGATGGATTGCAGTACATAACTGCAATATTTGCTTCACCACTGCTGGTCAGGAAGGTCACGGGTTAACAGCCGAGGGTGAAGACGGTTGCTTCATCAGCACAACAGGGATGAAGAGAGGGAGAGAAAATAGGACAGATGAGAGATAGAAAGTCCCGGAAAGTAGGTCAGTGAGAAAACGTGATTAGACACCAAACAAATGAAACCAGAAGCGGACGCGTGCAGTGTCCGGTGTTGTAGGGCTCCTGGGTCTTCTCCTCACATGATCACCATCTTTATACCAGATTCAACGTATCCTTCACAAAGGAGTGTTGGATGCCTCACCGGCTCCAAGTCACGCTTACTGTAAAGACAGGTTGCCAAGGATGCACATGCTAGCCCTCTAACACACACAGACAACTCTTTCCCTTCACTGCCTTACATGGCATTAGAACGATGCCTCTCGCCGCTGCAGCCGTTTGCGTGGGGTTGCTAAGTGCAGCCAATATTTCACACAAACACAGCCCAACAGCCACCCTGATATCCTGCTACGCTGCCATCCTGGACAGCGGAGACACAGCTTGTTCCATCTCCTTCCAGGAAATTACTGAATTTGGCGTTGCATTTCTGTTATGCCAAACTGAGCCAGAGAAAGTACTGAAATTATGTGTATTGATTTACAAAAGATTACCATTTAAAGAGCTACCACCACAGCTGAGAAAAGAAAAAGGCACAGAAATACATTAACACACACTGAAACAATCTGAAAAGACTGATGACATCTGATGTTGTTGCAAAGGAATATTAAAGTGACTTTTCATGCAAGGACTGAACGTTTTTCTGTGTATGTTGAAAACACTCAAGAGTTTTCAAATTTCCCTCATGGTTTAATTATTGTCAGACAGTTCTATCTCGTAAAACAGCATTTAGATCATAATGGGATGGAAACCGAAGCCATCACTACTTTTTAGGGTTATTAATTTGAAGTATCAAATCACTAATTAGTCAAATGAAATACTATTGCAAATGATCTCTACAGAACATTTAGCGAAAGAGAATTTTGGAGACAGATGTATCATTTCATCCAGCAATGTTTAAAATGAACTAAACCACATTTTGTACCTTCTACAACATCTTGTTGAGTAGGCAGTGAGCCAACACCACCTACATTTTTTAGATAGTGGCTGTATTGAGTAATCAGTACTTAGGTAGATAGAGATCTAATATAAAGGGCCAACATGACAGTCAATGTCTGAAAGTAGGACAGTGGAACACCACCCAGCAGGTGTGGGTGGAGTTTTACAGTTTTAGATCCTGACCTGAGTGTCTTCTCCGTCCTCTGACCCTGGTGTGATGCTTTTTGGGGGTCCTGCGCCCACCTGCTGGCCCAGCGAGGGGATCTGTGTCTTGAAGGGCGCCGAAGGCAGAGCTAGAGCTGACGGCCTTCTGTGAGTCTGGGGGATGGGAATGGCGCTGTGCACCGGTTTGGGTTTGGGCAGTCCTGATTTCATCTTGGAAGCCACCAGGATGGCTGGCATCTTCTCCTGACCGCCTGTTGACCGCACGCTCCCCTCCCTCTCACACTGAGATGGAAAATCTGCTACCAGTCAGCAAGACTCACATATGGTCCAGATGTAAAGGTGTTACTGGATTGAAGAAGCACATGTGCAGTTTGCACCTGATCTGCAACTTGGTAATATGTGTAATGTGTAATTTGTCTGTGTCCGGGTCTTGGCTGCTCCTGCTGGATCTCAGCAGGGGGCTGAGCTGAGCTCCCCAACATGTAGTGGGGGCCTCAAAATCCACTGATTCCACTTGTTTCCTAGTGTCAAGTAGCTTCAGCTCTTTATATCTTGTAGAAAAGACCAAATCCTCCTCACAGTGTTCTTAAATAAAGTGTCCAGATGGAAATTAGACAAAATCCACTGTGCAAAGTCCAGAAAAGAACATTTTAAAAACCCACTTTACACTCAGAGGATTTCCCAGTTGCCTGGTGGCAGAGCAAGTGTTCCGTTCCCTCAGCAATTGGCAAAAATATCCTACAGGAGGCAGGGCAGCTCCTCTCTAACAGAGCCCTGTTAACTGCATCGCTTCAGGATGACAGGAGGAAAGACCGAGCTCCGTTGAGGAGAGACCGAGCGATGGAGAAGAAGAAAAAAGGAAAGGCAGAAGTGATATAGCGACCACTGGCTTCAACGACTGCTCAGCCTGTGACTACACAGCTTGAAAACACACTGCACTCTGCTGCCTCTCTCTCTCCCTCTAAATCGTGGTTAGCAGCAGGTGTGGCTTAGATCAGGACTGACATATGTGGAGAAAGGCTCAACACATCTACCCAGAATGCTCCTCCAGCCTGCCTCTCTATTTCTCTTATTTTCTTTACATACAGAAAGGCCAATCTTGGGCGCTATTTAATCTCATCTTGAGTTTAGGACTTGCCAGTTTAGCGTGATCTTTTTGTTAGCTTGTGAAGGAGTTGAATACCCCGAGCAATAAGTGACAATTCCTACAGTATTCATGTATTCACATAAAACTATGTATTTTCCATAGCAATAAACAAATCATATCAGCTCCCATTTTTAATTTCAGTAATTTTTGTTTGATGATATACAGGATTTAAGGAGGGATTTTTTCACCCTTATGTTGTCATCGGTTCAAATCAACCAGCTTTTCTATATCAATGTTTTTTTTAATTACCCAAAATTACGGCCTTTGGCAAGTAAAAATCTGTACTTTCATTATTTTTGGGGTGTCTTCAATTTTATACCATTTGAAAAAAAATTGAAGTGACTTCCAAATAGTATTGAGTAAAAGTTGACATATTCAAGTCTGTGATTATCCATCAACATGCATTCCTTTAATTATAGTCCAATTAATTCCTAATTGTAATTGTCTGTCTCAAACATTAGGTATAATTTCCAATAAATTAGTTTGACCTTAAATTCCACAAATAGATGTAAAACAACAGTTTAGTGTTACGTAGTGTTTAAAACGTCAAAAAAAGTGACAAACATTGAAAAAAACACCAAGTGTTGTAAAAAGGGACAAAAACGTATAAAAAGTTAAAACCATTGATAAAAAGCGTCAACAAAAGTGTCAATTCTCAATTTTGACGGGAAGACAACATAAGGGTTAATCAGCTTTTTGAGTTGAAGTGTTATGTCATGGGGATTTTTAGCCATGCTAGCGGCGTGATTCACAACATCAACAACTATTAGGATGGTTGCCATGATATTTCATGAAGACATTCATGTTCCCTAGAAGACGAAACCTCCTGACTCTGATAATCCCCCGGCTTTTGAACCACCAGCCGTTCAAGGTTTCGCTTATTCAGTGAAATATGTCTGATAATTTTGGTTTTAATACATAAATTGATGGCATTACATGTATTACTATACACTTTTATACAGTGGGAGGAAGTGGAGACACCTCGTCCATCTTTCTTTTCTTTTTTTTTGGTCTGTGGTGGCACCAGATGAAAACAAAGGGTATTAATGTCATTCGGTCATTTTGATACATTCTCTGTGGGGCATGAATGTCTGGCAAATGAAAAGAAAGCATCTTAAAGACCGTATCTGCTTTCCACCATCCAAACCAAACAATGTAAGCAGCATTAGAGACATTTCATTTCCAGGTCAATGTGAAAAGATCATCTTAGTTCATACTGCTGCTTATCAGAGAAGGGACGGAAATAGAGAAAGTACAGATGGACGGACACACACACACAGACACACACACACAGACACACACACACACAAGTTATAAGTGCAAGGATTTAATTCAGGAGAGGACAGGTTTTGAATGTTAATCTTAATCTTGTTACATTAATCCTAAATTATGTAAATACTAATATCTGATTATGATTTAGTCACCATTTTGGTATGTGTGGAGATGTGATGCTGACTGCTAAGGGTCCAAATATTTGAAAGTTTATGGGATTAGAGATTTGCAGCTCCAGTCTTTTTTAAACAATGCCCAAATAAGCATAGCTTATGGATTTTGGATGTGCAATATGCCAGTCAAGGAATGCCTGTATCATTTAGGGTGGATTAAACGTTTTATTCAGACCACTTTTTTAGCCTGACATAATTATTTATGGAGGTAAATTTACTGTACGCTGTAGATTACACACGTCATTCTGAAACTAAAAGTTCAATTAATTTCATTTCCATTCTATATATTTACCGTATGACGACTGATCACTGACTGTAGGCCACATATATGCCACCTTGTCATAAACTACTGGCAATGTTGTAACTGGTAAGTAAAAAGCCAGACTGTCTCCGTGATTGGAAACACACATATATCCTGACATCAAAACACGCACAAACTGGCTGACTGCAACACATAGGAAAATACATTAATTCCAGTCCACTAGCCTCAGATGGCAATCTGTCTTTTTAGTAAAACAAGAAAAACATACAGAGCCCAGCATACCATAACAAGGGAAACTTCCATTATTTTCCTACTATCCTGTCTGTGATGGTAAACATGTCCCAGTCCCTCGCAGATCACATCACAGCACATCACAGAGCAGGGAAGAAAAACAGTCATGTGTGATTTATGTAGAAACCTTTGAAGATACCTGATGACAGTCCAGTGCAGTCTAATAATAGAGTCCGTTTGGCTGTAAATGGGCGGTATTGACTGTAATAACTAGGACACCCAGTGCCTGCTCTGCTGTGTGTTTATACTGTATTTCTTCTTAGAATAATAAACATTTGTGTGGGGTGGATTTGCTGTGAGCTCTGTAGCTATTCGAGAGATTAGTTTCAACAGATTATATATCAACTACAAAGATGCTGAAGTACTGAATTGTCAACATTGGTGAGCATAGAGGGAGCCCTAACTTATCTGTGGTCGGTTTTGACATGATTTTTGGTCTTTGCAGGTTAAGACCGGAAAACAGCACTGCTTAAAGAAAAAGCAAGGGGGTGCGGATAAGTGGCGGCGTGTTGCTTCAGGTGTTGGTGAGACGGTGAAATATAATCCAGAAGGACTAGATTGAGTAAGAGATAAATGAGTGTTAAGGCTCAACAGACACCAAAACACTTTTTAATTGATGGACGGTCCAAAAAAGTCATCAGTAGTTTGGTGTGGAGCTGAGCCCAATAGTGCCAACATGTAATTTGTAGAATGTATTTACAAAAGATTTGAAGTTTTGGCTCATGAAGTAGAGAAGAAACTTTTCAAGCTGAATGTATCGGCCATACTTTTACCACTCTTCCTACAAATGTAAATAGTTTTTCGGCAGGCATGGTCTACACAATTTTATTGTCAAATTATAGGCCTATTTGATACAAAATTGACTGATTTATTATTTGTGAAGTTATATATATTTTTTTATGTACTGTTTAATATGGGCATTTAAATGCATGTATTCAAACAGTCTTCCAACAGTGACCTATTTCCACAGTCTTCATCCAGCCAATTCCTCCCTATTTTGAAATATTTATGCACCGCAAATGAAATTAAACTTTGCACACCTGATTGTTTTCATTAGCAGAGCTGTGCTAACTGGAACGACAGCCTGACATTTTCACTGTGACAGCACCGGATCTACAACTTGACCTACACAAACTGGTCTATTTGCCCGCACACACACATACGCGCACACACACACACACACACACGATAATGAACAGTGGCAAGTGGGAGAGGAGCCGAGTCCATGAAGCTCTTTGTCTGGACAAACACACACACTAAAAAACAACCTACCTGCTACATATTCAACACAATTTAGCTCAGCAGAATGAGCTGGGGGAGGAAAAAACAAGTCCTGTTTGCATGTGAAACAGCTAACTGAATGGAGAGATACAGAGAGAAAGAGGTGTGTGTGTGTATGTGTGTGTCAGTGTGAATCTTGCTGAGTGTGTTTGTGCCCTTGCCCAGCTCCAGCTGTGGCACATGTGTCTGTGTGTGTGATCTAAATGGGTCTCTGGGGCAATGGGCGGGGGGACGTCCTGTCACTTTCCTGTCACCCACACAGGTCATCACTGTGAGCGGAGTTCACTCTGTTCAGAGGGAGCACACAACCACAAACCTTTTCAGCTTATCTGGAGTGCCTACCCACAAACTCAGAAACATGGAAAACATTCATCCAGCCATTCAGATTTGGCTCTCCTTCGTATGCCAAATTCAGGGTTATTAAGATAAACTGCCCCCACCCATGGCTTGACAAATACCTTTGGTAAAGGTATACTGAAGCTTTCTCTCAAGCCAATCAGAGCAGACTGGGCCCAGTCAGATTATTTAGAAGAATAGCTGATCCACTGCACCTCCCCCTCACTATTTTATCTTTGGACTATTTTATATATTTAATTGTTTTAAGGATGATTTATGCAGCTATATGCATATGCTGTTTGTTGAGCTTCTGTGTTACTGATTGCCATGTCAAATCCCTATGTGTCTGCTGATGCATTTGGCGAATAAAGTGGTTCTTATTTCAGATAGAGGTTGAAGAGGTACGTTCGGACAGAGTTTGAGAAAAAGAATATTTTTTAACATTAAAGCCAAATATGTTCTCGTAGAAACCCCAAATACTAGTATGAACCGGAAATTGAGTATATGTCTCCTTTAAGAAAAGAAAGTTTCTTAAAACAGGAGAAATTCTGTACAGTTTCTCCTGTTTTTAAAAAAACATTGCCAATAGGTTTACATTTTTTGAACATTTCATTCATTCTAACCCTGTATGTAGGGCTGGGAGATTGGCGAAAATCAGATCTCATGATATTCTTGTCCTTAAACCTTGATGTCGATATTATATACTATAGGGTTTAACAAAATATCTTCTCAATGAGATTTTAAATAAATAATGATCAGTAATGTAGATATAATGACTAAGTGGGTAAAGGTAAAAATAACAGAAGAGCTAGAACAGTCTGGTATTACAGAAAATGACATCACTTTACTGTAATGCAGCCTTTAAAACCAGGAAAAGACAACACTTAAACCATTTACGATATTTAACAATTTCAAAATTTGAGAGGAAATCTAGTCTCATATCACAATACCAATATAATAACAATATATTGCCTAGCCCTACCTATATGTCAATTATTAGAAAGGGACTAAATCCTAAACTTAACCCTAAAACCAAGATGTATCCCTGAAGTGGTCCTATTAAGAACTGACATAAATGTCTTCTCTTTCCAACCGCATCCTCTCTTCAAGGTCAACAACTCAAATTGGTCCTCACAAAGATAGAAGTACGAGAAAAGACACACACACACATACATGCAGCTCTCTACTTAGGTACAAGTAACAACACAACCTGTGTAGCGTGATTAAAAACAAAGACAAGAGTAAAATCATGACAAACAAAAACAAACACACACACACACACACAGAGTACATGCGCACACACACAAAAAGCCAGACATAGGAGACAGCTGCACCCAAACAGTCTCTCTGCAGTAAATTGGGGTGACAGAAAAGGAAACCAGGGAGTAGTCAGCACAGCCACAGCTCCGAGGTCAGTGTGTGCGTGCGTGCGTGCAATCTTCCCATATGATCTTGAGTCCTACTTTACATTAGATCAGAAGATGGAAATTTTTTTCTGAAGAAAAAAAAGGCAATAAGTGAAGCAGAAAGACACTAAACCGTCTCCTCATTCACTTTTTAATTAAGTCTGCATAATTAACCAGCACTTATCAGGCTTTAATAACTCACTAAATTATTATTAGCTGAAGGTGGAATGTAATATGAACACATTGGTCATGTTTTTCCTGGTAATTATTACAAAACAGTTACTGTTGCTTCTCATTTATTTGATGTTAACATTTTTAAAACATTAAGCACTGCTTTAGCCCCTCTTACTCGACAAAGGAGACGGTGGTGAATATTTCATGAATGAATGAGGGTGAAGGAGAGGACACCAAATGTTTGAGAGCATTAATTAGAGCCTCAAATCTCAGCTGATATTAGAAAATGCTCAAAATAAAATACCCTATTTAATGTTTAGGAGGTCAATATTAGCTTGTGAAATTCAACTACATTAGACTATTCCTCAGTGGAGAAAGAAAATAATCAATATGGTTGAGATTACAACATTGCCTCACGTAACAGGACGGCAATTAACCGGCCGGTCTTATGTGAGCCCTGAGGCTTAAATACCAATTACCCACTAACTGCTGTCACACTCACTTTTTTTCTCAGTGACTGAAAAGTGAGACAGACGAGAGAGAGACGGGTTTGAGGAAATAGAGTGAAAGAGGAACAGAAATAGAGATGTAGATCAGAACAGCTTCACAAGGGGTCACAAAAGACTGGAAGGAAAAAAAAGGAGAATAAAGGACAGAGAAGTGGCTCATAGATGGTAAGTCACTCTACACTGCACTTGCATCCTGGTTTGATGAATGTGTTTTATTAAAATCCCTACAAGACTCAACAGACGGTAAAAAAATAACAAAAAACGGATTTGTAGATGTTCTTTGAGAGGATGACACATTGGATTAATAATTAATTGAGCATCTGTCAGTCTGCAAAATGGTTTTGTCCAAAGCGACTTCCAACAAGCATTACCAACCTCAGTGGGCACAAATCCAGATACCCAGAACATTTCAATGCTGCTTTCCATCAAATGGAATCAGGATAACTTATTTTGGTAAATGTATTTATCCCTTCTGTCCACACAAATTTTGGGGTGTTTTCATAGAAAAGAGAACAAACTCTAAAGCTGACCGAGGAAAACAGTTACACAGTCACCTGCGCTGACCATCTACAGTGGGGCTCGAAAGTTTGGGCACCCCAGGTAAAAATTTGAATTAATGTGCGTAAAGAAGCCAAGGAAAGATGGAAAAATCTCCAAAAGTCATTAAATGACAGATTAGACATTCTTACAATATGTCACATGACAGTCACATGACATGTTAGATTTTATTTCCATGATTTACACTTTCAAAATAACAGAAAACAAAAAAATAGCATCTGCAAAGGTTTGGGCACACTGCAGAATTTTTCAGCATACACCGCCACCTTTGGAAAGCTGGGACCTGACAGTGTCGTGGATTGTTCTCAATCATCAACTGGAAAGACCAGGTGATGTCAATCTTAAGGTTTTAAATGCCCAGGCTCATCTGACCTTGCCCCAGCAATAAGCACCATGGGTTCTTCTAAGCATCTGTCTAAAAAAACTTAAACTGAAAATATTTGACGTTCACAAAGCAGGAGAAGACTGTAAGAAGATAGCAAAGCGTTTTTAGATGCCAGTATCTCCGATTCGGAATGTAATTAAGAAATGGCAGTCATCAGGAACAGTGGAAGTTAAAGCAAGATCTGGAAGACCAAGAAAAATATCAGACAGAACAGCCAGCAGGATTGTGAGTAAAGCAAGTCAAAACTGCACGATCCCTCCAGAAAGACCTGGCAGACACTGGAGTTGTGGTACACCATTCCACTGTAAAGAGATTCTTGTACAGATTTGGTCTTCATGGAAGATCCATCAGGAGAAAACCTCTTCTATGTCGTCACCACAAAAATTAGCGTTTGAAGTTTGCAAATGAACATATAGACGAGCCTGATGCATTGTGGAAACAAGTTGAGGTTAAAATACAACTTTTTGGCCAAAATGAGCAAAAGGTACATTTGGAGAAAAAAGGGCACAGAATTTATTGAAAAGAACCTCTGTCCATTACATTTTGGACACTAATTTAATGGCATCTGTGAAAAAGCGGAAGAGAGGATGGCTTCAACAAATGGATAATGATCCTAAACACACCTCAAAAACTACGGTAGATTACATAAAGAGGCGTAAACTGAAGATATTGCCTGGGCCTTCACAATCTCCTGACCTCAAAATAATTGAAAATCTATGGATAGACCTTAAAAGAGCAGTGCGTGACAGAAATCTCAAAGAACTAGAAGACTTTTGTAAGGAAGAACGGGCAAAGATATCTCAAACTAAAATTAAAAGTCTTGGCTGGCTACAAGTAGTGTTCCAATAAGTGATACTTTCCAAAGAGGGCAGTACAAGGTATTAACTCAGCAGGGCAGTCTTTATGCACATTAATACCAATTTTTACCTTGGGTGCCCAAACCTTCAAGCCCACTGTATATCATCATCATCTAGCACTTGCGCCATCCTGTACCATACTAAAGGTGACTCTGAATGGTGATTAGGAGACACAGAGAATGTACTTGTATGCTTAAAAATACTATTTTGCTGTGACTTTCTCCCGGAGCTTTGTATCCACATGAGAATACGCAGCTAATTATTGAGTCCATACATCACACTGAGACATATCCAACAAAACTATCTAGAGCACATTTACACAACTAATGGCTCATTAGTGCGGCGATTTGGATGCAGGAATGAAGACATTTTTCCCAAAGTCAGGCTACTAAAGCTATTACACAAGGTTTAAGCCCGGTCATGCAGTACAGTGCAGATACAGTATATTCATTGGAGCATTATTAATAGAATGCTTGTTGATGCATGCAACCAAAAGGCATTTGAACTGCCAGATAAAATAGACTACACTTAATAAATGCAAAAAAATAAGAATAATAAACAGAAGATTTCCGGGACCAAAACATGTTTTTCCCCTCAACAAACATACGGGGAAAACTGAAGGAAACTGCGATGCTGGTAGCCCCAAAGCAAGAGCTAAAGAGAGCAGAGATCATGGATTAGTGAGTTGCAAAGATAAAACATGACAATGGGATTCACAAAAAGAAGTGCTGGATATTTTGTGCGGTTTTACCTTAGCGTTTCTAACAGATTTTCCCCACTCAGTAAAACTCCCGCTGAGAAACCAACTCTGATTATCGGCAGCTCTATTT
>NC_048407.1:30758592-30759896 GCF_013103735.1 Etheostoma cragini
GGTCTATCTGTAAAGTGTCTTGAGATAACTCTTGTTATGAATTGATACTATAAATAAAATTGAATTGAATTGAATTATCAAGGTAACTGCAGTGATACATTAATCCTTGGAGGCTACAAAACAGTGTATTTGCATGTGGCATCATTCCTCGACACTGCAAAAATAAGAATGCTCTCACATGTTTCTGCATTACTATTACTAGAAGTGTGAAATTGCAAATTGTGTGTATGCTTTCTGTTATTTAAAGCTAGTTTTGGCAATTTGTTGTAACTAGAATAAATCTTCCATCATTTATGAAACTGGACAACAGTAGTTTTGTTTTATATTAGGTTAGGTATATGTATCTGTTTCAGGTAAAGCCAAATTTTAAAAACTTTATAATAGCATCAGATAAAGTTGTTGCAGATGTAAAGCTTGGGACAGTGAACCGCTCCAACACATTCTGGGCTGTGCCGTTTTAAAAGGGCAGTACAATTTAAAGTGATACTCCATCCAAAATCTTTCTAATATCAAACACTCGTCCCCTGAAGGCTTAAAAAGTTGCCTGTAAAAAGTTGATAGTTTCACTCGTATGGAACAACAGCTTGGATTAATTTCAGTTACAAGGGATCTAACGGTGAGAATTTTTCACCATATCAAATTGTCCATACAAATTTCTCAAATGAGTCCAGTAGCTTAATCCAATTCTCCACTCTCCATTAATATAATCAGTATGTTGCAGTTATGATTATGCCAAATAGGGATAAATACTAGGGCTGTAAGAATATGAAATATGAAACCGAGACCGCGACAGTCAGAACCACAAACCTGCGTCGCAGAGTGAGAAGGCAGAATCGTGAAACACCCCTTCCAACTCCACGAGTAATCCTTCCCATCCAGATCCAATGCTACCACATCTTTAAATTACTATTAGTATTAGTCCAATAACGGAGGTGTAATGTTATCAATGGCAGCTGTTTTGACTAAGGTGCCTGAGTCTGTTAACCAAATGTTTAGTAAACTTTCTTTAGCACCAGAGTTACGTGCTGAGAGGACTGGCTGCTAGCTGGCTGGGGGCTGATTGTGGATGTGTCCCTGGGGCGGTGCTGTAATGATAGTGGACGGCTGCTAACTGGCTGGGGGCTGACTGTGGATGTGTCCCTGGGGCAGTGCTGTAATGATAGTGGACGGCTGCTAGCTGGCTAGGGGCTGACTGTGGATGTGTCCCTGGGGCGGTGCTGTAATGATAGTGGACGGCTGTTAGCTGGCTGGGGGCTGTCTGTGGATGTGTCCCTGGGGTGGTGCTGTAATGATAGTGGATGGCT